>NC_038046.1:36530994-36774113 GCF_002211085.1 Panicum hallii | reverse complement strand
TGTACGAAATTCCGCATAAGGTAGGCTCTGTTCCAATCATTTCCATAGGTCAGACGCATGCTCTTAGCATATCTTCCATGATCTGGTTCACCCTTTCGGTCTGACCATCCGTCTGTGGGTGGTATGCGGAGCTGAAATCCAACTTAGTGCCCATGGCTTTATGCAGGCTTTTCCAAAACCTAGAGGTGAATTGAGTCCCTCTATCTGAGACAATTTTGCTAGGCACTCCATGTAACTTTACTATATTTTCCACATAAAGCTTTGCTAACTTTTCCCCGCCGTAAGTGGTTCGTACGGGTATGAAATGTGCCGATTTAGTGAGTCGATCCACTATTACCCATATGGAATCGTGTCCTTTCTGTGTTCTGGGCAGTCCCACTACAAAGTCCATGCCTATCTCATCCCATTTCCAAACTGGAATGGGTAGGGGTTGCAATAATCCTGCCGGCTTTTGATGTTCGGCCTTGATCCTTTGGCAAGTATCACACTGTGCCACAAATCGCGCAATATCCGCTTTCATTCCATTCCACCAATATTTTTGTCTTATGTCCATATACATTTTAGTGGATCCTGGGTGGATGGAGTAGGCCGAGTTATGGGCTTCGTCCATGATCATCTGCTGGAAGTCTCCATTTTGGGGCACACAAATCCTATCCTCGTACCATAATGTCCCCCTATCGTCTACTCTGAAACCCGGTGCCTTGTTTTCTCCAGTTTGTTTGCAGATTTTCATTAACTCCTGATCCGAGCTTTGGGCCTCTCTAATTCTATCCTCTAAGGTTGATTTGACGCTTAGCACATGGCTGGAACCTCGAGGAACAATGTGCACATTTAATCGTGCCATTTCCTCGCACAGGTTGTCCTCCTTGGGTCCATAAGTCTTCCGGCTTAGGGCATCGGCCACCACGTTCGCTTTTCCGGGGTGATAATGGATTTCCAATTTATAGTCCTTGACTAGCTCTAAACCATCTCCTCTGTCTTAAGTTCAAATCTGGCTGGGTGAAGATATACTTCAGACTCTTATGGTCAGTGTAAATTTCACACTTAT
The DNA here is from genome assembly GCF_002211085.1 of Panicum hallii. NCBI lineage: Eukaryota > Viridiplantae > Streptophyta > Magnoliopsida > Poales > Poaceae > Panicum > Panicum hallii. Next base: position 36,773,065 of record NC_038046.1, on the reverse strand, counting down.
TTCCAATTAAATAGTGTCTCCAGATCTTAAGGGCATGCACTACGGCTGCCAATTCCAAATCATGGGTCGGGTAATTCTGCTCATGAGTCCTGAGTTGGCGGGAAGCGTATGCAACGACTTTCCCGTCTTGCATCAGTACACACCCTAATCCCTGTCGGGATGCGTCACAGTAAATGACAAAATCCCGATGAATGTCCGGTAGGGTCAGCACTGGGGCGGTTGTCAACCTTTGCTTCAGTTCTTGAAAACTTCTTTCACAATTTTCCGTCCAGGCGAACTTCTTCTCCTTCTTAAGAAGTTCCGTCATGGGTCGGGCTATCTTGGAGAATCCCTCGATAAATCTCCGATAGTACCCAGCTAATCCAAGAAAACTTCTGATTTCACTAACATTAGTCGGTCGCTGCCAGTTGGAGACTGCTTCGACCTTCTCTGGGTCCACTGCTACGCCTTCCGCGGTCAGGATGTGACCAAGGAAAGCTACTCTCTCCAGCCAGAATTCACACTTGCTGAACTTGGCATATAACTTATGTGCCCTCAGCTTTTCCAATACTACCCGCAAGTGTTGCTCATGTTCCTGCATACTCTTGGAGTAGATAAGTATGTCGTCGATAAAGACTACGACAAACTTATCCAGCTCGTCCATAAATACTTTGTTCATGAGGTTCATGAAATAGGCAGGGGCATTGGTTAGTCCGAAGGACATTACAGTGAACTCAAACTGCCCGTAGCGGGTGACAAAAGCTGTCTTAGGGATGTCACTTTCCCTAATCTTGAGCTGAAAATATCCTGACCTTAAATCGATCTTAGAAAAGTACTTGGCTCCTTTTAGCTGATCGAACAGGTCATCAATCCTGGGGAGGGGGTACTTATTCTTAATGGTAACTTCATTCAGTGCCCGGTAATCTACACACATCCTCATACTCCCATCTTTCTTTTGACAAACAGAACCGGGGCTCCCCATGGCGACGAGCTTGGTCTGATAAAGCCAATCCGTTGTAGTTCTTCTAGTTGCTTCTTTAATTCCGTCAATTCCGAGGCCGCCATCCTATAGGGTCTCTTGGCTATAGGGGAGGTTCCGGGGTTAAGGTCGATGACGAATTCTATGTCCCTGTCTGGTGGCATACCGGGAAGTTCCTCGGGAAAAACATCTGGGTATTCGTTCACTACCGGGACTCCTTCTAAGGGCTGGGCTTCCATGTTAAACACCATTGGGTCAAACTTACTATCCCGGTATGGCAGATCACTTGTACTCCTTCAGGTTTGTTAGATGTACCACTTTGTCAGTACAGCCTATGAGACCATTGTGTCGACTTAACCAGTCCATTCCAAGGATTACGTCTATTCCCCCTGACTTAAGTACTACCAAGTCTGCTAGAAATTCTACCCCACTTAAATTGATTCTTACCCGTAGACAGCCTAATTGACAATTGATGTCGCCTCCAGGCGTCCGGGTTAATAGGGGTGTTTTTAGTAGTACCGTGGGTATTTTGTGTTTTTCCACAAAGCTCGAGGATATGAATGAGTGCGATGCTCCAGAATCAAATAGTACTGTTGCCAGAGCTGAGTTGACTAGGTACTCACCGAGCACTACGCCCTGAGCTTCTTGAGCCTCCTGCGCGTCGATGTGATTGACGCGGGCTCGTCCAAAGGACTGCTGGGGCTGCTTTGTCTGCTGGCTGTTGTCGTTGTTGCGGACAGGCACTCGGTTGGCGCCGGTCAGGGCTGGTCTGGGTCCATTCACCGAGTTGGAGAAGGCGGATGTGGCCGGCTTGTTCTTGGCATAAGGGCAATTGGCAATATAATGCCCTATCTCACGGCAGTTGAAGCAGGCCCTAACATTGTTGTTGTCGGGAGTGACCTGGCTTGTATTGCTCTGTGGGGCCCTCGTGGTATTCTGGCTCCTGGGCGGGGCCTGTGGTCCTGTCACTTGCGACTGAGTCCTATACTGCATCGGAGCCTGAGATCTTGGTGCTGTGTAGTTGGAGTTCCTCGGCTTTTGGAAGCGGTCCTGCTGGCAGGCCTTGCTTTCCAGGAATTTGCGTTTGTTGTCCTTTCTTTCTTCAGCCTTGGCCCTTTCTGTAAGGATGGCCTTGTTCATCAGAGTGTTGAAGTCAGGGTAGATCTGAGGGGTGAGCAGGGTTCGGAGTTCTGGGCTCAGTCCTTTCTTAAACATATCCTGTTTCTTGTCGTCGTCACTCACTTCCTCAGGTGCATAACGGGCCAATTCTATGAACCGGTGGGTGTATTCTTCCACCGTCATGCTCCCCTGTTGTAGTGCGCGGAACTCATCCGCCTTGCGCTTCATAGTGGCCGAAGGGATGTGGTAGCGGCGGAACTCCCTTACGAACTCTCCCCAGGTGATGGTAGAGGCATCTTCGGCTGCGGCACAATAGTTTTCCCACCAGGATAATGCCGTCCCGGTGAGCTGGTGGGCTGCCAGAAGGACTTTATCCCGGTCCTGGCATTCGAATGGTTCGAGCTTCCTCTGAATTACTCGCAACCAGTCGTCAGCATCCAACGGGTTGCAGGATCCGGCGAAGGTAGGTGGCTTGGTCCTTAGAAAGGCCGTCAGCTTGTCGTTCATATTCTGCCCTCGTGGCTGCCGGTTAATGAGGGCATTCGCCAGAGTCTCCAGTATGAGGGTCTGGTTATGGATGATCTGCGCCAGGTCTCCGAGGGGTGGAGGTGGTGGTAGTTGTTCTCCTTCTTGACTTCCCCCTCGGTTCTGGCTTACTTCTTGTTCTCCTTGGGGAAGATCTTGTTCAACGGGATGGGCTCCGACACTAGCGGCTACGGGGTTCCGGCCACGGGAGGCCCTCGCGACGTTCCGGGGGGTCACCTGTTGATTGGATAAACTAGGGTTACGATTATGTGATGTTTAAGTTGTTTAATTCGTATATATAAGGCAGAATCTACCTCCTGCCGGTACTCATATAAATAATCAGCACACAACAAACCAGCACACAACATCACAAACAATAAGCACAAACCATTTTATTACTGCAAGGGGGGGGGGTTACCACTTAGGGTAAGGCTAGGTATCGTACTACTCGTCTGGGATCAGGTACCACAACAAAAGTGGCTGGGGACACATCACTAGGGTGGCGCCGGTCATTTTACTTGCGTGGTGTGTCTTCTTCCGGGGCGGACAGGGTGAGAGGTTCTCGCTCGCCGTCTTCTGGGTTCCCATCAGTCAGGGGCTGCATTGCAGCATCCCCTTTGTCGGCGGCAGCAGAACTTTCAGGATTCTCGGGTGGGGCTCGTGTGCTCCCAAAGAGTGATCCCCACCCTATGACGGGTGTCCCGAGTAAAACGTGGTCTTCCCCTATCGCCGGGACTGGTGTTCCACTTTGGGTCCAATCTTGCATACGCCGGTCCCGGGCCTGCCTGAGGCTCTCTTGGGCGACTGCTTCGCTACTGACCGCGGCTGCGGCTCTCGCCTCGGCATGGGCGGCTCGGATCTGCTGTATCCTCACCGCGAGCTCTGCTTGCTCGGCTCGGTGAGTCTGCTCCCTCAGAAGGTTGGCTTGCTCGTCAAGGAGTTGGTCCAGGGCGGCTAGGTAAGTAGCCACTTGGTATAGGGGGCCTTCTTCGTGGCGACGTCGCTCCAGGTTTCTCATGCGCGCTTCCCAGACTGGGGTTCTGATGGCCGGCGGAAAGAACTTTGCTGGTGTGGGGGCGAGGTGTCCTTCAAAAATCCGGCACAAGTAACGGAGTGCTTTCCTGATGGCCAAGGGGTAGGTGTCTTGGTGTCTAAACCCTGTGGCGGTCGCCCGCCAGGGCTGGATGTCGGGGTAGCGGTTGCTCCTGACGATGACCAGGATCACCCTGCAGCGGAGGGTACCATGGTGCTCGTACTCTCGGCTGTAGTACCTTGGGCGCTCTGTAACGCCAAGGTCCTCCAGGGTGTTGATCAAAAGGCTGGGGAATCCAGGTGCAGCTTGGCAATCGCCCTGGGTCCATCCTTCCTCAGCCATCTGAAACATGAACAGGGTAAACAAATTTTGTACAGGTACAACGAGGGAGTAGATATCATTTATTATTGCAACATGGTGGGGTACAGTTTCCAGGGGCACGGGGTTATTAGGGTCGGGTTCTAACTTGGAGTGCTAACCCTATTACGGGGATTCTTCCTCGGTCCTGATAGAGCGCTTCTTTATTGGAAGGAACCGATCCATCTCATTTTCGGTCTGAGTACCCTTATCCCAATGGGTTTCCATGGGTTCTTCTTCTTCTTCCTCTATCCATCCACCTATTCCGTTGCGGTTCTCGTATTCTTGCACCTGGGCTTGGAGGGCAGCTAAGGAATACTCGGCGTTTGCGGCTCTTGCCCGTTGTTCCTCTAACTCCTGGGTTAACTTTTCAACCCCATGGATTAGCTGCTTCAGTTGTGCCGCCTGCTCACGGTAGAGTGCATCCAAGCCAGTGAGGTAGATGGACAGGTGGGAAACCGTGTCTTCCAGGTCTTCTTCTTCTCGTCCAAGTCCCCTCATTCGGGCAATCCAAGTGCGTCCTCTACCTTCAGCGGGTGGGAAAAATCCCATAGGAGTCCGCTGAAGGTGGTGCCTGTAGAGCACACGCAGTCGTCGCAGGGCTTTACGAGCGGCCTTTCGATAGGTGTCAGGAAAGCGGAAACCAGTAGTGGAGATGAACCAAGGGTCCACATCAGGGTAGCGGGTGCTTCTCTCCACAAAAACCATCATGTCGCACCGAAGGGTGCCTCCGGCGATGTACTCACGGTAGGCATACTCCGGTGGTTCCATAACCCCGACGCGTTCCAGGCTGAGCAATAGCAACTTGGGGAGGCCGGGCTCTGCGTGGCAGATTCCGCTAACCCATCCATTGCCAGCCATCTGGAACAAGGCAAAAGACCAGTGGTGAGTGTTTGTGCAGAAAGTTCCTAAACCGGGACAAGTTCTAGGGTCTGAGAAGGGGTCTCGTTCCTAGGGTCACGTCCTACGGCCAGCCTACGGCTCTGATACCACCTGAAGCATCCCCCCATCAGGGAAGACTTAAAAGTGTTGATTTATCAGTCGCAGGAGGCTGATAACACTTTTATTACATCAGATGGTACATCACCGTACAACTCTACGCGGTAATGGGCAGTGAAGCGCCACTATCGCGAGGATTACAACCAGAACCCACACTACTACACTAGCTACGAAAAGAGAATCATCAGAGTTTTGCGCCATGCGGAATCCAACGGTGGCCTCAACCACAGGCAAGACTGGGTGCAGGACGAAACCCTACTCGTTATCTTCGGGGATGTAGTCTGGGTCTTCCACTGTAAAAGTAAGAATGGGGTGAGTACAAACGTACTCAGCAAGTCCATTCACACCCACGGAGGGGGTATAACAGTAATCAAATGCACAGGGCAATCCAAGGATAAAGTTATAGTTCATTTGCGGAAAATTCAATTATATGCAAGGGTTCATTTTGAAAGCACTTTTCAAAACAAGTTTTTCCAATACCAAGGAGCACACGATGTTGATCCACACAGGATCCAAGTTTTAAACTGCTACCGGACTCCCCGTCCGCCGTAGCACACGGCACAACTGCCGGACACTTTCCAAACAACTCACGCCAGCCCATCCATTCCCAGAGAGAAACACTAGTTATGTGACCACACCATAACTTGCCCAATACCGTGGGCACGGCTATTCGAATAGATTTTAACTCTGCAGAGGTGTGCAACTTTACCCACAGGTGGGGTACCACAGCACGAACACCTTAGTGCCGGTGCAGATCCCAACAAAGCCATTACCCACCTTAGCTAGACCTGACTTGCCACCACGGGCTCCATCAAGGGGTCATTCGACCTATCTCCGAGGTTTAACCGGGGCATAAGTCACACAGAGCTTATCCCTTCTCCTTGATCACCCGTTGCTCTCAGCTCTCCTGATGGCTATCAGGCTAACTAGTGGGGTTTATGCTAAGCCGTTGCCCATACAACGGTCAAGTGGTTCGCACTACAAGAAGCTAGGTGAGATGTCACATCAACTCGGTCCTTAGGGGTGACAGGATGGATATCTCCCCTCCACGCTCAACCACACAGGTACGAGCACACCAATGGCAATTCACACAGAAATGCCATCCATCCCGTCTAACTCACTTTTCAAAACCACATTTTATCCCTTCCCACACGCACACACACTTTCTTTATAAAATCAGGTGGTCAAGGTAGGGTTATCTCAAACAAGGGTGGCTATCCTACCATGTTTTCAGCACGCAAAACCATGCAATTTTATAAAACAGGCCACTGGGTTGTGTTTATAAAAACTAGGACAGAAACATGCATCAAAGGGCGGAATTGAACTTGCCATCGTCAAACACTTGCGGGAGGTCCTGATCGTAGCACTGCCCCTCGGGTTCGGGGTCGCAGTACTGGTCCTCGTTTGCTTGGTCACGCTCGGGACCTTCCTCGTTCACTCCGTGTCCTACGACGCAAACAAACAGACACACAATCAAGCACAAGAATTAAAAGCTTTCATCGTTAAGCTCGAATCGGAAATAATTTAGTTATGGAGTTAGGGGTGATATCTTTGGGTGGTTTCTTAATGGCATGGCTAAAACTATACTAGAAAGGGCGTGGTAAAGTTTCGGGTCGATCGGAGGTCGTTTCGCACATAAAATGACGGGTTAAAGGTGGTTTCAGGGGTTAAACAGGGGTCCAAGGGCTTATTCTCAATTATCTGAGGAGGGTAGGGGCTTATTTGCGAATACTAGAAATATTCAGGGCATACTAACGGGTGTCGAGTGTAATTAGGTTTACGTGGTGAGGGGGGCTTGGTTTGAAATATTAAAAAGAGCGGGGTTCCTTTTGTAAAAAGGGGTGGATATGTGTGTTAGAGTGAGGGGGGGGGTTCCTTGGGAAAAACAGGGGAGGCCAGGGGGGTTTTTCGCAAAAGGGGCCTCCTTCTTCCTCCTCTTGCCAGTAGAGAACAGAGGAGGGAAGGGGGGGTACGGCGCCGGCCAATCCTCGGCGGCCGAGGCCCGGGCGGCCCGGGGTGGAGGGGGAAAAGAGGGAGGGGGTCACGGGAGACTGGTTCCCGGCCTCACCTCGGCTTGGGACGCGGTGAGGGAGCGGGTCCACGGGGAGGGGCGGCGGCGGTGCGGGAGCACGGCGGGGGCGGTGCTAGGGCAGTGGAGGCGAGGGGCTAGGCGACGTGGCAGGTTGTGGGGGGTGCCGGGGTACCCCTCGGCCCCTTTTATAGGTGGCCGGGGCATCGGGGCGGCGAGCTCGGCCGGCGGCGGTCGCGGGCGGACATTAATGGAGTTTGGCTGCCCGTGGCCGTCGTGACGCGGCTTGGTGGCGGGGCGCAGGCGCCGACGCACATGGGGGGGTGCTGTGCCGGCACAGCGGCGCGCGCGCGCGGCGGAGCGGGCAGCGACGGGCGGCGCGGCACGCGCGGCACAGCGCGCGCGGGGGCGTGGCGTGGCGCAGCGGGCGGCGCGGCACGCGCGGCACAGCGCGCGCGGGGGAGTGGCGTGGCGCAGCGGGTGGCGCGGCGAAGCGCGGGCCCAAGCGGGGCGTGCGCGCAGGCACGGCGCGGGCGGCGAGGCCGGGGCAGCGCAGCGACGGGCGGCGCGTCGCCACGGCTCGGCCGTGCGCGCGGGGCGACGGGCGGCACGGCGGGCGGCACGGCACGCGATGCACGCTCGTGCGCGCACGTGGGCGCGGGCAGGCGGCGTGGCGCGGCCAGGGGGCGGCCGGTGCTTAGGAGCTGGGCGGCGCTCGGGAGCAGGGAAGAGGAGGGGGAAACAGGGAGGAGAGGAGGGAAGGAAGGAAAAGAGGAAGGGGAAAAGAAGAAGAGAAAAGGGAAAAAGAAAAGAAAAAGGGAAAAGAAATGGGAGAGAGAAGGAAAAGGAGAGAGAGGGGGAAAGGGGCGCGTCGGCGCCGGTCGCGGCGGCGACCGCGGCCGGTCGGCCACGCGCGCGCGGGTATTCGCGCGCGGCACAAGGAGCGCCGGCGCTAATTGAGGCAGCGGTCGCGGCCGGTCGGCCACGCGCGCGGTATTCGCACGAAGGGAGTCGCGTCTGCGTTAATTACGGCGGACGGTCGCGCGTGGGCGGCGATGCGGAACGGAACAGCACTCCGGTTAGGGTTAGGGTTTTGACGTCGAACAGTTTTTACGAATTACTCAAGCGCATGATTTTATTAAGTAAATTTTCAGGGCGTCACAATTTTTAAGGTAAAATGTATCTCCAGAGTAACCTTATAGCTCTGATACCAGCTGTGGCAGAACCAACCTGAATTATACCGGCTCAAGTACGCGAGTCCACTCCCGAGGGCTCCAACGTGCTTCAAACGGTATAATCCCTTGGCCTGTCGGGTAACGTCCCGATAAACCACCGATACACAGGATCAAATAAGGTTACCTCACACGAAGGTGAGTCCAGAGATACAATCACCATCACGTTTTACATCACAAGGAATTACATTACAAGTCTCCAAAAGAAGTATGAAGTTTCAAACTTGGAGAAATTATTACAAACTGGTAAAGTTATGGTTTTTAGCAGCGGAAAACATACGTGACGATCTACAGCACGTCGACAAGACGGATGTCATGCTAAGCCCGGGCACGACATCACTCGGTATCACCAATGTTGGTCGGGGACGGATCTCACTCCGCGGACCAACCTTCTGGAAGAGCATAGGGCCAAAACAAGGGAAGAGTAGGATCTTCAAGGGTTTTACCTGAAAAACATACAGCTAGCAAGGCTGAGTATACTAATACTCAGCAAGGCTTACCCGGGATTGGGTATACTTAGCCCATAACTAGACTCATGAAGGCATTTCAAGGGTTCTGGGTTTATTTCCAGCTGAAAAGCAACAAAGAGTATAACCTACTTTCAATTTTTAACTTTCATTTTCTAGTTGAGTATTTATTCTAGATTAGCACCTATACTAAACAAGCAAGGTAGTGTTTATCATCCATCAAGATTATCCATCATTAGTTCCACTTCTTACTCAATGTGGCAGAAGGGATAAGCAGTCTCAATCCTCGTGAGAGGCGGACGATTCGAATCGAATTTAACCTTGCAAGGTAAACCTAACTCACACGCTCGGAGTACCGACAGGGTGTTCCGAGCAACCGTTTCCCTCATATTCCGGGTTATGGATCGGGGCCACCACAAGCGACTGCAGGACCGTACGCACACCCAATGTGTACAGGACATACGTCTGTAGCGCGACTACAAAACCCGTATTCCTGTCTGCCTTGCAGAACGTACTCCCACACGTCGGTGCGTGTAAACATAAAATAAAAGTCGAGTGGTGGGAGCGCGTCCATTTGCTGGGCCAATCGGGTACTAGGCTTACCGCTTACCATATTTCGCGGCATGTGGCTAGTACTTTCAAAAACTTAGCCACCACTACCACACATTTCGACCTTAAAGCTTTAATCAAAACAGACAGGGTAAACTTCCAGGTCATGACACGGTACATGACCCTGTCCGTCATCCTTATAGTGGTTGCAGAAATGTAAACATGCAACTCCTATATCGCGCGAGTGACAGGAAATCACCCGACTTCTACCGGTTCTATTAGCGAAGCATCTAACCGATAAGGACTCAGGAGCATTACATTGGATTCCTAGGATTCATGCATCTAGGGTTTCACTTCAACTCCTAGACTTATTGCAAGATATAATATAGATAGACTTAGATTGCAGTGTAAATAAAGTAGTGGGATATGTCCGGGGCTTGCCTTTACTGGTGGGTCTGAAGTCAGTAAGTCAACATCTTCCGAACTTTGGTTCGGGGCTTCAGTTAATCCCTTGGTGACGTTCACTTGATCTTCAGGAACATCTTTCGTAGACTCCGGGGAAATTTCGTAGGTACCGTTGCCGAAGTAGTCGTATCTACATGTAATGCAACATTACATTCAAGCGTGCACACAAAACTATTTTATTTCACAACAAAGTTACAATCCAGCACTTATCTAACACACTATTCACATAACAACCAAAAAGATCTGAACTAAACCTAGACAGAGCTTTAGGGGGCAACTAACTAGAATCGGCTACTCGTTGAAGATTACAACAGAGCCGATTGGAAACAACAAGGGTTTAGCCGATTGAGAGGTGCATCGGGTTCCTAGACGATCGATGAAAGTATCGAGTACTTCAGCAGAGGGGTGATTCCTAAAGAAGTTGTGTTTTAGCTGAGATGTGCTTAAGTGTTATCCTAGATAACTAGGTGTGGTTATATCGACTCGACTACGTCAGCACAATAATTGAGTGACGTACAGCCGATTGGGGTGTGGTTAAGGGTATATGATCGATAGGTATAAAACCGACCTCTCAGTCGATAAATCGACTGATAGAAGTGTGTGGATATGGATGGGGCAACTAAGGATCGATCAGCCGTGTTTGACCGATACGGAAAACAACTAGAATCGGCTTGGGTCGGCCGATGGTAAGAACCTTAAGATCGTGGGTGTCTTTTCGATACATCGTCTCTGTGCAGTCGATGTGGAACAGAACAAAAGGATTGTATCGGCAGCAGCCGATACTAGAAAGGTAACAATCGTATCAGCTAATCAGCCGATGGTAGAAGTATCGACTGACAGCTGTTACGCAGAAACATCATAGACTTAAAGAAAACAGATGCTAAGTGGTTGGGTTGATAACCTGACACTGAAACACAGCTGCCGAGATGTAGTGGCTAAGCAGCAGATACACATGAACTAATAAAGATTCTTATACGAGAAGGGCTTTAAGGAGATTGCAATCAAGACGAGAACAATGTCTTGATGGTAGAGATATGAGCGTTCGTGTGATGGGTTAACTAATTATCACACTACTCTACTTGAAGCATATATTCTACAATCTATACTTAGCTACAATACATGCATATCACAAAAGACACAAATAAAGCATTCATTACCTAATATTTAACCTAGATTACAAATCAAAGATTTCAATTCAAGATCACAACATGAACTTGTAGATTTCGACTTAGGGTTTTCAAACAAAACTGATTTTACATTTTTATGAACTTCTTACGAAATCTATGAAATGTAGAAGGTCACTGATTTTGAAATAAAGGAAGTTCTGGAAATCTTACAGAAAATACTCTAGAACTTTTTAAAACATAGCAATCAAGTCCCTGGTCCAGGAAAACAGATAACAAGAAGTTAACGACGATATCCCGGTAAAGGAATCGCCGGCATTAAGAAGATTCAATAGGTCGGGGCAAACCTTGGTTATGGAAAAGAACGGACGGAAAGTGAAGTTCTGTGGCGAACAAGATTGGTGAAGAGAAAAGCTCGATGAAAAGGTTCACGAGTTTTCTTGAGGTGTTGTGGTCTTGCTCGGATGATCGGTGAAAGGTAAGAGGTGCTGGATGTCGTGGACTCCTGGGACGAGATGATGGAGCCGAATGGGTTCGCTATGCCAAATCCTCCGCGAACCTCAAGATCCTCATGCTCACGGGTTAAACCTTCTTTTGCTCACGCACACGTGCCACTGAAACACGTCTGGCACACCCGCGTAACTTCCTGCAGGACTGTCATGCTTGGTTGCATCGAGGCTCCTCCGAGCTCCCCACGCCTAACTGCCACTTTCGCCCCGCAACTCCTCCTTCCGACTTGCCTCGCCGTAACCGTCACCTTCGATTTGCCTCCTCTTCTTCCAGCTTGCTGCCCCTCGTGCATCTCACGCGCGAGCGAGCTCGTGTCCTCGACACGACCACTCTTGCACCATCAGAGATCACCGGGGCGTAGTTAGGGTCGATGCCATCACGTTCTCGCATCTCGCGCAGAAGCCTTCCATCGCAACTCCTTCTGCGCGTGCCGTTGCTCGGCACGTCGCATTCCAACACTATTTGCTCGTGCCCGTGGGTTCGTTCTGCTCCGGCCGCTCAACATCTGCCCATACCGCCAACTCCCACGCGCCACCACGCGCATGCTTGCGCCACTCGCTCGGCACCGCCCACGAACCACTCCTGTGCCGCTACCGCGCACGCCTGCTGCCTCACCCGCGCGCCTGGGCCACTCCGCGCGTCACTGCTCACTCCGAGCTACTCGCCTCCGCCCGGGTCTCGCACCTACTGCGCTCGCACGCGTCCTGCACGCCATTGCTCGCTCGGGGTCGCTCGCATCCAGCATATCCGTGCCGCCACGCTGCGAGCCTCGCCCCAGCGCCGCTTGGTTCGCGTGCCGCTCACGCATCAGTGTTACGCCTCCCGCGCGAGCCGCGTCCACACCCGTGCCTGCACATTCCTGCTCGCGCGCACCTCCGGCCATGCACATGCTGCTCCTCCTCCGGCCGAGCCACTCACGCGCGTGCCGCCAACCGCGTCTCCAACGCCCTCCGCGTTTGCGAGCCATCTTGCCTGCGTTAGCTTGCCCGGCCGCCTGTGCTTGGTCTGGGCTGCACGCCTGTCTGTACGCGCAGCAATTGCCGCCCACGCCTGAAGCATTCCCTGTGCCAATGCGCCGTCCGCACTCTCCGCTTGCGTTGCTGCCGCCCGCGCACCTGGCCGCCCGTGCGCACCACACCCGAGCTGCTGCTGCCTTGGGCTTTGCTCGCGCCTGGCCGCGCGCTGCTCCCGCGCCGCCAGCGCCTAGGCCCAGCCAGCCGCGCGCTGCCTGGACCCCCTGCCATCTCCTGGGCCGCTGGGCGCCGCCAGTGCCAGCCGCCCGCACGGCCCCTGTGCTGCGCCCTGCGAGCCGCCGGTTCCCGCTGCACGGGCCCCTGCGCGCGCGCCCGGGCGCTCCCGCGTAGAGCCGCTCGCCCGCGCCCGCAGCGCCCCGCGCCGCCCACGGCCGCCGCTCGCCGGCAGTCCTGCGCCGGCCGAGCGCCTGGTGGAGGAAAGGAAGAGAGGCAGGGAAGGAGGTGCCCAGAAGTGTGACACCGATGGAGAGAGGGAGGGGAAAAAAATTGGAATTGGACAGAGGTGGAAGAGAACAGGATAGAGGCGGCTGGGATAAAAGAAACAGAGGAGAAAGGGAAAACAGATTTCCCAAGGACTTATACGCAATTTTAGAAAACTGCAGGGGCTCGTCTGTAAAACCAAAATTTCCCGTTGATTTAAAACCCAAATGAAGAAATGCCCAAAAAAGTTGGAGAGTTTTTCAAACTCTACAACATTGCTTTAGGGCTCAAATTCAAAAACTCAAAATTTACATTTTTACACGTGAACCTTTGAACAAAAGTCAGATTTGAATTGCTTTTGTCCTAAAGAATGAAATGTTGTAAAATTCAGGATCTAAATGCAAGCATTTATGACACGTCATGATGACGGGATAGACTCGTCACAATGAGTGGATAGACATGTCATGATGACTTGCACTTTTACACTTTAGTCCTGAATAATTTTGAAAGTTACTTTTTTAAATCAGAGACTTGCATAAAAGGACTTGTACTTTTATAAGATTACGTAAACACCCTTATTTTTACCATTTTACCCAAAATTTTTACACACTTCAACACTTGCATTTCAAATGCAACTTTCGGATGAATACAAAACTTTTTACAGGGGATAAAATAAGAGAAATATGTTTGCAAAATCACCCTTCACTTATTTCGAAATTACCTCCCATCCAAACACATTTTGCAAAAACAACCCTACGTTTTTCTGTAATTATAAAAATACCCTTTTTTACTTGTACTTTAAATTTTCAAAAGCTTCACACAAACACGCACAAGCTTTACACTTAACAAACACATATTTCACACTAACAAAATATAGGTCTAGCATTACAAGTATATGAACTGTCACATCTGCTTTTGGGAAAGTTCCGGATTTAAGCGGAGGATAAAACCGGTTAAGAGATCGACTCAGATCCGGATCGGCATTGTGAGGGAAGGAACCGATGCATTGCCATCGGCTCTCGGTGAATTGGCTTCTCAACATTTGTTGACTAAACATAAGATTTCCTTCATGGAGAAAATCATTACAAAAGGGGAGCCGATTGCTCCTAAAGCCGATCTATCGGCTCTATACAAGGCAGTCGTTGCTGATCCTACAAACTACCACCATGTATCTAGATAGGTGTGTGCGTTTAAATTAGTTTAGATAGAGATAACCAGGATTCGTGTCGTAGTCAGTTAGGATTAGTTAAGAGAGGCAAGTCTCCGGACTATAAATATGTATCCTAGGATATTGAAAGACAATAATAACCATTCACAAACAACTCTCGGTGCATCGCCACCCCTGTTCTAGGGTTTTTCTTGGGTAAGTGCTATGCAGCCCCGATCACGCTTCGCGTGATCGGGGCAGCATCGTGCCTATCTATTTATCTTTATGTTTCTCATGCTGAAGTGTTGTTGATGGCGAGTAACACTAGTTATTATAGCGTTTACAGGGTAGCAACAGCTCTTTTATGCTGCATTCATGTGTCCTCATGCCCGATCTCGGGTGCGAGGGCAGCACCTTGCTCTATTTCAATTAGTAGATCCAATCTGTTATGGTTAGTTTTTGTTCATCAAAGATTTAGCTTAATATTCGTTTGATTAGGCCCTTCAAACGGGTTGAATATTCCGGCAGTACGTTTGATGCTTTTTATTAATCTAAAGAGGGATTGTTCCGGGAATCAGCTTTCTGTTGGTTTTTAGACCTCTATTTAGGTTGCTATTTTGTTATCTTTCATATCTGTTAGGCTCAATTGCATGCGGGATGTTCCGATTATGCGGTGAAATCTTTAACCGTCGTGGATTGAATCAGCTTATTGATTATAAAGCAAGTTTATTTTAGTACGAGATATATGCACTTCGTTCATATATACAGATCCGATCTGATACTGGGAGACAATCGGCTCTTTACAGCCGATAGCGGGGATCACCCGATGAGCCGATCACGGCTCGGACTAACATTTACACGTGTCTGTGCATGCAGGAAACTAACTGAAACTACATCTACACCTTCCTGATCAGGTATAGGTCAGGTGGCACGCCTAGCAAACCCAAACGCGAGGTCGTGTGCCGGATCCTAGGCCGTTGACCGAGGGACCGAGGCCCACCAGCAGTCCCGGAAGCCTCCCGGCTCCTCGTGTTTCCTGTCGCTGCTCGCCGGTGAGTTTTGACCGACAACAATTTGATCAGTGTATTTTAAATTGCAAAAGGTTACTTGTAATATTATATTAGTTAATATCGGTGTTTTACCGCCAAGCCCACCGAGTGATACCCGAGGTGGTAGGTTCTAGGTCGGGTGTCGCCGAGATCTAGAACTCGAAGGTACAAGGAACACAAAGGTTTAGATAGGTTCGGCCGCAAGGAGCGTAATACAATACGTCCGGTGTGGTGGTTTGTATTGCCTTAGGTGTTGATTGGTTTAGAGGGGATCTCTGCCCGCCCTTATATAGTCTGAGGGACAGGGTTACAGATATCCTAGCTAGATACGAGCTTAGCGTCCTACCTGAGTTCTACATGGGGTAGTTTCTTTCTATTCTGACTAGTTCTACTCGTGTCTGAGTAGGCTACAATAGGTATAAGGTATGGGATATGTCCCGTCCCTTATTCTAGAAAGTCTATGTCACGTGCGCAGTCCTGTGGTTCCGGGTCTGACAAACCCCGAGCTCTTCGTCGTCGAGTACTGCAGGCTTCCGTGTACTTCTGAAGGCATCTTCGAGTTCGGCTGAAACTCCATCTTGAAGGTGTCTTCCGAGTACTTCATTGGCTGCCTCGAGGTTGTGAGGTGCTCATGCCCCAAGTAGTCTTCTTTTATATGAGGTGCGATAAAAATCGCATTCCATATGGAGTAGCCCCCGAGCCTTAGATTCAATTGAAGAATCAGGCTAAGGGTCAAATTAGTCTTGAATCTTTCGGTCTTTATCTTCCAAAATGAATTTAAAAATTAAGCTATTGATGACACATATCCTGCAGCCCCCGAGCCTTGAATCCAAATCCCAAGGTTTGGAAAAAAGGATCCAAAAAGTTGTGGCATGCATTGTGTAATGAATTAAGAGTTTGAATTGATGGTTAAAGTGGGAAAATTGGTTCAAAAATTTAAAAACCTTTTTTTCGGGATGAAATCCCTGAAAAAATGGTTACACAAATAACTTCCCCAAAGGAACCATAAATTACCGCTCAAAACAAATCTTATCCTAAGAAAAACTCCTCCCGCACATAGCCCCCAAGCATGGGAGCCAGACGAGTCGCACGAGATACGCCGAGTTGTTTCCTGCGCCCAGCCCCAAGCATGGGAGCTAGACGAGTCGCCGAAATTATTCCGAGTGCCTTGTTGCACCCAGCCCCCAAGCATGAGAGCTAGACGAGCTACAGAAAGTACACCAAGTGTGTTGTTGCGTCCAGCCCTTGAGCATGGGAGCTAGACGAGCTGCCAAAGGTACGCCGAGTGCCTTGTTGCGCGTAGCCCCCGAGCATGGGAGCTAGACGAGTCACCAAAGGTACGCCGAGTAGTCGGCGGCACCAACCCCCAAGCCTGGGGCCAATCGAGTCGCCGCTGAATCTTGAACTGTAAAAGGACATGGCAAACATTATCTAGTAAATGTATCGAACTCGTATATTTGAAGGATTCAAGGTGCACATGTGTGTAAATCCCCTTTCTTATAGCAGAACGCCGAGTAGGACTTCATGTGGCTATTGCCTTTAGTCGCTAGGCAGGGAGAGAGCGGTTTGCCATGGCTACAATGCTTGGCCGGACCAAGGCTTACATGTAAGTAGCGCACAGGATGAGTCAAGGTTTCACAATTTGGGACTTGAGCCGCACGAGTTAACTCGGGAATTCCTAGAGGAACATGGGGTCAGGCAAGGACTCGAAAGTCAGGGTCCGTGCTGACCCTCCCAGACGGCTTTGTAGTGAGCCATAGTGAGAACACTACACCAAAGCAGCTCAATTTCGTGGGCCACCTCTAATTTCATCGGCCTAAGTCAAGCCGACGAAAATTACCAAATTAGTTCGTCGGCTTGTGTAAGCCGATGAAATTAGACATATTTTCGTCGGCCTTGCCTGGGCTGACAAAACAAAGTCTATATTTTCGTCGGCCTAGCCCGGGCTGACGAAAATACGTCTAATTTCATCCGCTCAAATCAGGCCGACGAAAATAACGGTGCCCTAAGTAGCTGCCTCCATTTTGTTTGTTTGCCTTACCCGCGCCCGCACCGCTGGTGCCCCGGCCCCCGCCGCCACCGCGCCCGCGCGCCCCCGCCGCCGCCTGAGCATTGGTGCATTCTCCTGGTACGAGTGGCCTGAACCTCTGAAAAATCGCCATCTTGGATCCTTGGAAGATATATATCAAAAACAGAAGGACTTATAAGCATTTGAAACTATAGTACATGCTTTTCCAATGTTTTTTCTTGACAAAAATTGTCAGTAGATTTAGCAACTTCATGTGTTATGGAGATAGAGACATTTGGTGGTGAATCTGTTTTATGGGAACATCGATTTCCTTCATCTAACTTAGCGTTGTGCATAATGTAGATGCAAAAGTAGTGAAGCGCCCCCCCCCCCATCAGGGAAGACTTAAAAGTGATGTTTATCAGTCCCAGGAGGCTGATAATACTTTTATTACATCAGATGGTACATCACCGTACAACTCTACGCGGTAATGGGCAGTGAAGCGCCACTATCGCGAGGATTACAACTAGAACCCACACTACTACACTAGCTACGAAAAGAGAGTCATCAGAGTCTTGCGCCATGTGAAACTCCAGCGGTGGCCCTAACCCCAGGCAAGACTGGGTGCAGGACGAAATCCTACTCGACGTCTTCGGGGAGGTAGTCTGGATCTTCTGCTGTAAAAAGGTAGAATGGGGTGAGTACAAACGTACTCAGCAAGTCCAATCACACCCACGGAGGGGGGGTATAACAGAAATCAATGCACAGGACAATCCAAGGATAAGGTTATGGTTCATTTGCGGAAAACTCGGTTGTATGCAAAGATTCGTTTAAAAACATTTTCAAAACAAGTTTTCTAGTACCAAGGAGCACATGATGTTGACTCACACAGAATCCAATTTCTAAGCTGCTACCGGACTCCCCGTCCGCCGTAGCACACGGCGCAACTGCCGGACACTTTCCACATAACCCACATCAGTCCAGCCATTCCCAGAGAGAAACACTAGTTATGTGACCACACCATAACTTGTCCAATACCGTGGGCATGGCTATTCGAATAGATTTTAACTCTGCAGAGGTGTGCAACTTTACCCACAGGTGGGTTACCACAGCACGATCACCTTAGTGTCGGTGCAGATCCCAACAAAGCCGTTACCCACCTTAGCTAGACCTGACTAGCCACCACGGGATCCATCAAGGGGTCATTCGACCTATCTCCGAGGTTTAACCGGGGCATAAGTCACACAGAGCTTATCCCTTCTCCTTGATCACCCGTTGCTCTCAGCTCTCCTGATGGCTATCAGACTAACTAGTGGCATTTATGCTAAGCCGTTGCCCATACAACGGTCAAGTGGTTTGCACGACAGGAAGTTAGGTGAGATGACACATCAACTCGGTCCTTAGGGGTGACGAGATGGATATCTCCCTTCCTCGCTCTACCACACAGGTACGAGCACACCAACGGTGATTCACACAGAAATGCCATCCATCCCATTTAACTCATCTTTCAAAAGCACATTTTACCTCTTCCCACACACACACATTTTTATTTATAAAACAGGTGGTCAAGGAATAGTCATCACAAAACAAGGGGTGGTTATCTCAAAACAAGGGTGGCTATCCTACCATGTTTTCTCAAGCAAAACCATGCATCTTTATAAAACAGGCCACTGGGTTGTGTTTATAAAAACTAGGACAGAAACATGCATCAAAGGGCGGGATTGAACTTGCCATCATCAAACCCTTGCGGGAGGGCCTGATCAAAGCACTGTCCCTCGGGCTCGGGGTCGCAGAACTGGTCCTCGTTCGCTTGGTCATAGTCGGGACCTTCCTCGTTCACTCCGTGTCCTACGACGCAAACAAATATACACACAATCAAGCGAAAGAACTAAAAGCTTTCATCGTTGAGCTTAAATCGGAAATAATTTAGCTACGGAGATAGGGGTAATATTTTTGCGTGGTTTCTTAATGGCATGGTTAGAACTATACTAGAAAGGGCGTGGTAAAGTTTCGGGTCGATCGGAGCTCGTTTGGCGCATAAAATGACGAGCTAAAGCGGGTTCAGGGGTTAAACAGGGGTCTAAGGGCTTATTTGTAATTATCCGGAGGGAGTAAGGGCCTATTTGCGAATCCTAGAAATACTCAGGGTTTGCTAAAGGATGTCAAGTATATCCAGGTTTATGTAATGGGTGGGTTTGGTTTGAAATAGCGGAAAGAGCAAGGCTTCTTTTGCAAAATGGAGTAAATTGGGGGGGTTCCTTTGGGGAAAAACAGGAAAGGGGGGGCTTTGGGCAAAAAGCCCCTTCTTCCTCCTCTCCCCCTCGTGACCGAAACAGAGGAGGGGATTGGGGGCGGCGGTGGCAGCCTCGCCGGCCGGCCAGGGCCAAGGGCAGCCCGGGGCAAGGGGGATGAGGGAGAGGGGGGCACGGGGATCCCATCCCCGGTCTCACCTTGGGCCGAGGTGGAGCGAGGGGGCGTGCCCACAGGAGCAGGGGCGGCGGCGCTAGGCGGCTCGGCGGGGCGGTGCCGGGCTTGGGGAGGCGAGGAGTTGGGTGGCGGTGGAGGCCGTGGGGAAGGCGAGCTGCGCGGGGGCCCTTCTTATAGGCTGGGGGAGGCGGTGGAGGGGCGGCCGCGACGGTGGCCGGTGCGGAGCGCCATTAATGGCGCTTCAGCCGCTTGCGCCCGTCGTGGCGTGCAGCGCGGGCACCAAGGGCGTCGTCCACCATGTGGGGGAGGGCTGTGCGAGCACAGGGCGCCGGTGCGAGCGGCGAGGGCGGGCTGCGGCAGCGGCGGGTGGCTCGGCGCGGCGAGGCGCAGGCCCGGGGCAGGGTGCGGGCGACGGGCGGCACGGCGCGGCGCACGGCCACGCGCTGCGCTTGCGCGTGCGTCGCGGCACGGCCGGGGCAAGGCCCGCGCGCGGCGCGGACAGGGCCGGTGCGTGGCCAGGGGCGAGGGCATGAGGGCGCTCGGGCGTGCGCGGCGCGGGTGCGGTTGGCCGGGAGCAGGCGTGCGCGTGCGTGAGGGAAGAAGGGGGGGCGGCGTGGCCCGGATGCCGGAGGCCGGGCAGCGCTCGGGAGCAGGGGAAGGGGAGAAGATAAGGGAGGAGAAGGGAGGAGGGAAAAGAAAAGGGGAGAAGATATGGAAAAAAAAAGGGGGAGGAAGAAATGGGAAAAGAAAAAGAGAAAAGGAGAAAGGGAAAGAAAAGAAAATGGGGAAAAGAGTAGAAGGAGAATGACGCGTGCCGGCGGGATTCGCGGCGGTGACCGTGGCCGGTCGGCCATGCGCGCGCGACGCTCGCACGTAGCGTGAGGAGTGGGACCGCGGCTGGATTCGGTGTCGGCTCGGGGATTAGGGTTTCGGGTTGAGCGGCTTCGGCGACGAAAAGGTTTCGAACAAACATGTCTTAGTGCGTAATTTGATTTGGAAATTTTCAGGGCATCACAAACCTACCCCACTTAAAATGAATCTCGTCCTCGAGATTCAACTGGCTCCTAAATAGATGGGGAAACTCCTTCTTTAGAGCCTCTTCGCGTTCCCATGTCGCTTCTTCTACTCCGTGTCTGCTCCATTGAACCCTGCATATCCGTACTTCGGAATTTCTTGTCCTCCTAGTGACAGTGTCCAGGATCTTGACCGGTACTTCCTGGTACCGCAGATCGGGTTGCAGGTCTATTGCCTCTGTTGGCACGTGTTCTACCTCGGGTACTCTCAAACACCTTCTTAATTGCGAGACATGAAACACTGGGTGTATATCCGACATTTCTCTTGGTAGCTCCAATCGGTATGCTACGGCTCCGACTTTCTTCAGAACTTGGTACGGTCCAACGTACCGAGGGGCTAGTTTTCCCTGTACTTGAAATCTTTGGGTCCCTCGAATAGGTGAGACCTTGAGATAAACAAAATCCCCTGGGTTGAAACTTATTTCTCGCCTTTTCTTGTCTGCGTAGTTCTTTTGTCGGGATTGGGCCGCTTTCAATTTCTCACGGATCTTTGCTACTTTTTCTTCTGCTTCTTTTATAAGTGCGGGTCCTACTAGGGCACGTTCTCCAACTTCTGACCACATTAGGGGAGTTTTGCACTTCCTTCCATAGAGAGCTTCGAATGGTGACATGCCCAAGCTGGCTTGGTAACTATTGTTGTACGAGAATTTTGCATAAGGCAGACTCTGCTCCCAATCCTTTCCATAGGTCAGGACGCATGCTCTCAGCATATCTTCCATAATCTGATTTACCCTTTCGGTTTGACTATCCGTCTGTGGGTGGTATGCGGAGCTGAAATCTAACTTGGTGCCCATGGCTTGATGCAAGCTTTTCCAAAACCTAGAGGTGAATTGGGTTCCTCTATCTGACACAATTCTGCTAGGTACTCCATGTAACTTTACTATGTTTTCCACATAAAGTCTTGCCAGCTTTTCTCCACCGTAATTAGTTCGTACAGGTATGAAATGAGCCGATTTAGTGAGTCGGTCCACTATTACCCATATAGAATCGTGTCCCTTCTGCGTTCTAGGTAGACCCACTACAAAGTCCATTCCTATCTCATCCTATTTCCAAACCGGAATGGGTAGGGGTTGCAATAACCCTGCTGGCTTTTGATGTTCGGCCTTGATCCTTTGACAAGTATCACAATGTGCCACAAATCGTGCAATATCCGCCTTCATTCCATTCCACCAATACTTTTGCCTTATGTCCATATACATTTTGGTGGATCCTGGGTGGATGGAGTAGGCCGAGTTATGGGCCTCGTCCATGATTATCCGCCGGAAGTCTCCATTCTGGGGTACACAAATCCTATTCTCGTACCATAACGCTCCCTTATCGTCTACTCTGAAACCTGGTGCTTTGTTTTCTCTAGTTTGTTTGCAGATCTTTATTAACTCCTAATCTGAGCTCTGAGCCTCTCTAATTCTATCCTCTAGTGTTGATTGGACGTTCAGCACATGGCTAGAACCTCTAGGAACAATGTGCACATTTAATCGTGCCATTTCCTCGCGCAGGTAGTCATCTTTGGGCCCATAGGATTTCCGACTTAAGGCATCGGCTACCACGTTCGCTTTTCCAGGGTGATAATGAATTTCCAAATTATAGTCCTTGACTAACTCCAACCATCTTCTTTGCCTTAAGTTCAAATCCGGCTAGGTGAAGATATACTTCAGACTCTTATGGTCGGTATAAATCTCACACTTATTTCCAATTAAGTAGTGTCTCCAAATCTTAAGGGCATGCACTACGGCTGCAAATTCCAAATCGTGGGTCGGATAGTTCTGCTCATGAGTCCTGAGTTGGCGGGAGGCATATGCAACGACTTTCCCGTCTTGCATCAGCACACACCCTAATCCTTGTCGGGATGCGTCACAATAAATGACAAAATCCCGATGAATGTCCGGTAGGGTCAGCACTAGGGCGGTTGTCAACCTTTGCTTCAATTCTTGAAAACTTCTTTCACAAGTTTCAGTCCAGGCGAACTTCTTCTCCTTCTTAAGGAGTTCCGTCATGGGTCGGGCTATCTTAGAGAATCCCTCAATAAATCTCCGATAGTACCCAGCTAATCCAAGAAAACTTCTGATTTCGCTAACATTAGTCGGTCGCTGCTAGTTGGAAACTGTTTCAACCTTCGCTGGGTCCACTGCTACGCCTTCCGCGGTCAGAATGTGACCAAGGAAAGCTACTCTCTCTAGCCAGAATTCACATTTGCTAAATTTGGCATATAACCTATGTATTCTCAGCTTTTCCAGTACTACCCGCAGATGTTGCTCATGTTCCTGAATACTCTTGGAGTAGATAAGTATGTCGTCGATAAAGACTACGACAAACTTATCCAGCTCGTCCATAAATACTTTATTCATGAGGTTCATAAAATAGGCAGGAGCATTGGTTAGTCCGAAGGACATTACGGTGAACTCGAACTGCCCGTAGCGGGTGACAAAAGCTGTCTTAGGGATGTCACTTTCTCTAATCTTGAGCTGAAAATACCCTGACCTTAGATCGATCTTGGAAAAGTACTTGGCTCCTTTTAGCTGATCGAAAAGGTCATCAATCCTGGGGAGGGGGTACTTATTCTTAATGGTAACCTCGTTCAGTGCCCGGTAATCTACACACAACCTCATACTCCCATCTTTCTTCTTGACAAACAGAACTGGGGCTCCCCAGGGCGACGAGCTTGGTCTGATGAAGCCAATTCGTTGCAGTTCTTCTAGTTGCTTCTTTAATTCCGTCAACTCAGAGGCCGCCATCCTATAGGGTCTCTTGGCTATAGGGGAGGTTCCAGGGATAAGGTCAATGACGAACTCTATATCCCTGTCCGGTGGCATACCGGGAAGTTCTTCGGGGAAGACATCTGGGTATTCGTTTACTACCGGGACTTCTTCTAAGGGCTTGGCTTCCATGCTAAACACCATCGGGTTAAACTCACTTTCCTGGGTATGGCAGATTACTTGTACTCCTTCGGGGTTTGTTAGGTGTACCACTTTGTCAGTGCAGCCTATGAGACCATTGTGTCGGCTTAACCAGTCCATTCCAAGGATCACGTCTATTCCCCTAGACTTAAGTACTACCAGGTCTGCTAGAAATTCTAGCCCACTTAAATTGATCCTTACCCGTGGACAACCTAGTTGGCATTTGATGTCGCCTCCAGGCGTCCGGGTTAATAGGGGTGTTTTTAGTAGTACTGTAGGTACTCTGTGTTGTTCCACAAAACTTGAGGATATGAACGAGTGCGATGCTCCACAATCAAATAATACTGTTGCCCGAGCTGAGTGGACTAGGTACTCACCGAGCACTACGCCCTGAGCTCCTTGAGCCTCTTGCGCGTCGATGTGATTGACGCGAGCTCGTCCAAATGATTGCTGGGGCTGCTTCGTCTGCTGACTGTTGTCATTGTTGCGAATGGGTACTCGGTTGGCACCTATCAGGGCTGGTCTGGGTCCATTCACCGTGTTGGAGAAGGCTGATGTAGCTGGCTTATTCTTGGCGTAAGGGCAATTGGCAATGAAATGCCCTGTCTCACGGCAGTTGAAACAGGCCCTAACATTGTTGTTGTCGGAGGTGACCAAGCTTGCGTTGCTCTGCGGGGCCCTCATGGTATTTTGGCTCCTAAGCTGCGTGTCAGGGGCCCGTGGTCCTGTCACTTGGGACTGAGTCCTATACTGCATTGGGGCCTGAGATCTTGGTGCAGTGTAGCTAAAGTTCCTCAGCTTTTGGGAACGGTCCTGTTGGCGAGCCTTACTCTCCAGGAATTTGCGTTTGTTCTCCTTCCTTTCTTCAGTTTTGGCCCTTTCCGTAAGGATAGCCTTGTTCATCAGGGTATTGAAGTCAGGATAGATCTGAGGGGTAAGCAAGGTCCGGAGTTCTGGGTTCAGCCCCTTCTTGAACATGTCTTGTTTCTTGTCATCGTCGTTCACTTCCTCCGGTGCATATCGGGCTAACTCTATGAACCGGTGAGTGTACTCTTCCACCGTCATGCTTCCTTGCTGCAGTGCGCGGAATTCATCAGCTTTGCGCTTCATGGTGGCCGAAGGGATGTGATAACGGCGGAACTCCTTCACGAATTCCTCCCAAGTGATGGTAGAGGCATCTTCAGCTGCGGCACAATAATTTTCCCACCAGTCTAATGCTGTTCCGGTGAGTTGGTGGGCTGCTAGAAGGACTTTGTCTCGGTTCTGGCATTCAAACGGTTCGAGTTTCCTCTGAATTACTCGTAACCAGTCGTCTGCATCCAAAGGGTTGCAGGATCCGGCAAAGGTGGGCGGCTTGGTCCTCAGAAAGGCTGTCAGCTTGTCATTCATGTTCTGCCCTCGTGGTTGCCAGTTAATGAGGGCATTGGCCAGTGTTTCCAGTATGAGGGTCTGGTTGTGGATTATTTGTGCCAGGTCTCCGAGGGGTGGGGGTGGTGGTAGTTGCTCTCCTCCTTGATTCTTTCCTCGGTTCTGGCTTACTTCCTGTTCTCCCTGAGGAAGATTTTGTCCAACAGGCTGCGCTTCGGCACCAGCGGCTGCGGGGTTCCGGCTACGGGAGGCCCTCGCGACGCTCCGGGGAGCCATCTGTTGATTGGGTAGAGTGGGGTTATGATTATGTGATGTTTAAGTTGTTTAATTCATATATAAGGCAGAATCTACCTTCTGCCAGTAGTCACATAAACAAGCAGCACACAACAAACCAGCACACAACATCACAAACAACAAGCACAAACAACTTCATTACTGCAAGGGGGTACAGCTTGGGGGTAAGACTAGGTCTCGTACTACTCGTTCGGGGTCAGGCCTAAGGGCACGAGTTAAGCAAAAGCGGTTGGGGACACATCACTAGGGTGGCGTCGGTTATTTTACTCGCGGGGCGTGCCTTCTTCTGGGGTGGGGAGTGTGAGTAATCCTTGCTCGCCGTTCTCTGGATTCCCATCTGTCAAGGGTTGCGCTGCAGCATCCCTTTCAACGGCGGCAGCAGAACTTTCAAGGTTCTCGGGTGGGGCTTGTGTGTCTCCAAAGAGAGGTCCCCACCCTATGACGGGTGTCCCGAGTAAAACATGGTCTTCTCCAATTGCCGGGACTGGTGTTCCACTTTGGGCCCATTCTTGCATACGCCGGTCCCGGGCCTGCCTGAGGCTCTCTTGGGCGACTGCTTCGCTGCTGACCGCGGCTGCGGCCCTTGCCTCGGCTTGGGCGGCTCGGATCTGTTGCAGTCTCACTGCGAGCTCTGCTTGCTCGGCTCGATGGGTCTGCTCCCTCAGGAGGTTGGCTTGCTCATCGAAGAGTTGGTCCAAGGCGGCTAGATAAGTAGCCACTTGGTAAAGAGGGCCTTCTTCATGGCGGCATCATTCCAGACTTCTCATGCGTGCTTCCCAAACTGGGGTTCTGATGGCCGGCAGGAAGAACCTCACTGGTGTGGTGGCGAGGTGTCCTTCAAAAATCCGGCATAAATAAAGGAGCGCTTTTCTGACGGTCAAGGGGTAGGTGTCCTGGTGCCTAAACCCTATGGCAGTCACTCGCCACGGCTGAATGTCGGGGTAGCAGTTGCTCCTAGCGATGACCAGGATCACCCTGCAGCGGAGGGTACCATGGTGTTCGTACTCTCTGCTGTAGTACCTTGGGTGTTCCGTAACGCCAAGGCTTTCCAGGGCATTGATCAAAAGGCTGGGAAAGCCAGGTGCAGCTTGGCAATTGCCCTGGGTCCATCCTTCCTCAGCCATCTGAAACAAGGACAGGGTAAACAATCTAGCACAGGTATAAAAGGGAGTAGATAACATTTATTATTGCAACATGGGAGTACAGTTTTCATGGTTATTAGGGTAGGGTTCTAGCTTGGAGTGCTACTCCTATCATGGGGATTCTTCCTCGATTCTGATAGGGCGCTTCTTTATTGGGAGGCACCGATCCATCACCTCGTCTTCGGTCTGAGTACCTTTATCCCAATGGGTTTCCTCGGGTTCCTCTTCTTCCTCTATCCATCCACCTATCTCTCTGCGGTCTTCATATTCCTGCATCTGGGCTTGGAGGAAGGCCAGGGAATACTCAGCGCATGCGGCTCTCATCCGTTATTCTTCCAGTTCCTGGGTTGCCTTTTCTGCCCTATGGATTAGCTGCTTCAGTTGTGCCGCCTGTTCGCGGTAGAGTTCATCCAAGCCGTTAAGATAGATGGATAGGTGGGAGACCGTATCTTCTAGGTCTTCTTCTTCTCTTCCGAGTCCTCTCATCCGGGCAATCCAGGTGCGTCCTCTTCCTTCAGTGGGTGGGAAAAATCCCATAGGGGTCCGCTGAAGGTGGTGCTTGTAGATCACACGCAGTCGTCGCAGGGCTTTACGGGCGGCCTTACGGTAGATGTCAGGGAAGCGAAAGCCAGAGGTGGAGATAAACCAGGGGTCCACATCAGGGTAGCCGGTGCTTTTTCCTACAAAGACCATCATGTCGCAGCGAAGGGTGCCCTTGGAGGTGTATTCTCGGTAGGCATAATCTGGTGGTTCCATAACTCCGATACGTTCCAGGCTAAGTATTAATAGCTTAGGAAGGCCGGGCTCTGCGTGGCAGATTCCGTCAACCCATCCGTTGTCAGCCATCTGGAACAGGGCAAGAACCAGTGGTGAGTGTTTGTGCGGAAAAGAGCTAAGTCAGAACAAGCCCTAGGTCCTAGAAAAGGTCTCGCTCCTAGGGTCACGTCCTACGGCCAGCCTACGGCTCTGATACCACCTGAAGCGCCCCCCCATCAGGGAAGACTTAAAAGTGATGTTTATCAGTCCCAGGAGGCTGATAACACTTTTATTACATCAGATGGTACATCACCGTACAACTCTACGCGGTAATGGGCAGTGAAGCGCCACTATCGCGAGGATTACAACTAGAACCCACACTACTACACTAGCTACAAAAAGAGAGTCATCAGAGTCTTGCGCCATACGGAACTCCAGCGGTGGCCCTAACCCCAAGCAAGACTGGGTGCAGGACGAAACCCTACTCGACGTCTTCGGGGAGGTAGTCTGGATCTTCTGCTGTAAAAAGGTAGAATGGGGTGAGTACAAACGTACTCAGCAAGTCCAATCACACCCACGGAGGGGGGGTATAACAGAAATCAATGCACAGGACAATCCAAGGATAAGGTTATGGTTCATTTGCGGAAAACTCGGTTGTATGCAAAGGTTCGTTTAAAAACATTTTCAAAACAAGTTTTCTAGTACCAAGGAGCACATGATGTTGACTCACACAGAATCCAATTTCTAAGCTGCTACCGGACTCCCCGTCCGCCGTAGCACACGGCGCAACTGCCGGACACTTTCCACATAACCCACATCAGTCCAGCCATTCCCAGAGAGAAACACTAGTTATGTGACCACACCATAACTTGTCCAATACCGTGGGCATGGCTATTCGAATAGATTTTAACTCTGCAGAGGTGTGCAACTTTACCCACAGGTGGGGTACCACAGCACGATCACCTTAGTGTCGGTGCAGATCCCAACAAAGCCGTTACCCACCTTAGCTAGACCTGACTAGCCACCATGGGATCCATCAAGGGGTCATTCGACCTATCTCCGAGGTTTAACCGGGGCATAAGTCACACAGAACTTATCCCTTCTCCTTGATCACCCATTGCTCTCAGCTCTTCTGATGGCTATCAGACTAACTAGTGGGATTTATGCTAAGCCGTTGCCCATACAACGGTCAAGTGGTTTGCACGATAGGAAGCTAGGTGAGATGACACATCAACTCGGTCCTTAGGGGTGACAAGATGGATATCTCCCTTCCTCGCTCTACCACACAGGTACGAGCACACCAACAGCGATTCACACAGAAATGCCATCCATCCCATCTAACTCATCTTTCAAAAGCATATTTTATCTCTTCCCACACACACACATTTTTATTTATAAAACAGGTGGTCAAGGAATAGTCATCACAAAACAAGGGGTGGTTATCTCAAAACAAGGGTGGCTATCCTACCATGTTTAATCAAGCAAAATCATGCATCTTTATAAAACAGGCCACTGGGTTGTGTTTATAAAAACTAGGACAGAAACATGCATCAAAGGGCGGGATTGAACTTGCCATCATTAAACCCTTGCGGGAGGTCCTGATCGAAGCACTGTCCCTCGGGCTCGGGGTCGCAGAACTAGTCCTCGTTCGCTTGGTCACAGTCGGGACCTTCCTCGTTCACTCCGTGTCCTACGACGCAAACAAATATACACACAATCAAGCGAAAGAACTAAAAGCTTTCATCGTTGAGCTTAAATCGGAAATAATTTAGCTACGGAGATAGGGGTAATATTTTTGGGTGATTTCTTAATGGCATGGTTAGAACTATACTAGAAAGGGCGTGGTAAAGTTTCGGGTCGATCGGAGCTCGTTTGGCGCATAAAATGACGAGCTAAAGAGGGTTCAGGGGTTAAACAGGGGTCTAAGGGCTTATTCGTAATTATCTGGAGGGAGTAAGGGCCTATTTGCGAATCCTAGAAATACTCAGGGTTTGCTAAAGGATGTCAAGTATATCCAGGTTTATGTAATGGGGGGGTTTGGTTTGAAATAGCGGAAAGAGCAGGGCTTCTTTTGCAAAATGGAGTAAATAGAGGGGGTTCCTTTGGGGGAAAACAGGAAACGGGGGGCTTTGGGCAAAAAGCCCCTTCTTCCTCCTCTCCCCCTCGTGACCGAAACAGAGGAGGGGATTGGGGGCGGTGGCGGCAGCCTCGCCGGCCGGCCAGGGCCAAGGGCAGCCCGGGGCAAGGGGGATGAGGGAGAGGGGGGCACGGGGATCCCATCCCCGGTCTCACCTTGGGCCGAGGTGGAGCGAGGGGGCGTGCCCACGGGAGCAGGGGCGGCGGCGCTAGGCGGCTCGGCGGGGCGGCGCCGGTCTTGGGGAGGCAAGGAGTTGGGTGGCGGTGGAGGCCGTGGGGAAGGCGAGCTGCGCGGGGGCCCTTCTTATAGGCCGGGGGAGGCGGTGGAGGGGCGGCCGCGACGGTGGCCGGTGCGGAGCGCCATTAATGGCGCTTCGGCCGCTTGCGCCCGTCGTGGCGTGCGGCGCGGGCGCCAAGGGCGTCGTCCACCACGTGGGGGAGGGCTGTGCGAGCACAGGGCGCCGGTGCGAGCGGCGAGGGCGGGCTGTGGCAGCGGCGGGTGGCGAGGCGTGCAGCACGGCCACGCGTGGGGGGAGGCGTGCGCGTGCGCGCACGGCGCGGCGAGGCGCGGGCCCGGGGCAGGGTGCGGGCGACGGGCGGCACGGCGCGGCGCACGGCCACGCGCTGCGCGTGCGCGTGCATCGCGGCACGGCCGGGGCAAGGCCCGCGCGCAGCGCGGACAGGGCCGGTGCGCGGCCAGGGACGAGGGCGCGAGGGCGCGAGGGCGCTCGGGCGTGCGCGCGTGCGCGGCGCGGGTGCGGTTGGCCGGGAGCAGGCGTGCGCGTGCGTGGGGGAAGAAGGGGGGGGGCGGCGTGGCCCGGAAGCCGGAGGCCGGGCGGCGCTCGGGAGCAGGGGAAGGGGAGAAGAGAAGGGAGGAGAAGTGAGGAGGGAAAAGAAAAGGGGAGAAGAAATGGAAAAAAAGAAAAGGGGAGGAAGAAATGGGAAAAGAAAAAGAGAAAAGGAGAAAGGGAAAGAAAAGAAAATGGGGAAAAGAGGAGAAAGGAGAATGACGCGTGCCGGCGAGATTCGCGGCGGTGACCGTGGCCGGTCGGCCACGCGCGTGCGACGCTCGCACGCAGCGCGAGGAGTGGGACCGCGGCCAGATTCGGTGTCGGCTCGGGGATTAGGGTTTCGGGTTGAGCGGCTTCGGCGACGAAAAGGTTTCGAACAAACATGTCTTAGCGCGTAATTTGATTTGGAAATTTTCAGGGCGTCACAAGTAGTACTAGTTGGAAGCTGGAGGGTGAGCATCGACTTGATGAACGTGGTATTGCAATTTTCCTTTCCAGAAAATCTTTGCTGCTGATATGTGTTTTCCTGCTTTCTTTGGCAGTAGGCTGGACCGAGGAATGCGTTTTTTGATGCGCTCTTCAAAGCTGTTGGTAGCATAAATATAATAGCAGAAGACCTGGTATGCATCCTACTATCCAAATCTTTCTTTAATCCAATAGAGTCCAGTGTGTTATGCATATGGTTTGTAAGTTGTAACGTCCATATTCAAGTAAATCTACAAAATTATACACGTTTTCCACTGCATAAATGGTAGTATAAATACATGGAATTAGCCGGGAAAAGGTTAAGTGTAATTTGAAAGGGGAGTTCCTAGCAAATATCTTGATGCTCTAAGATAATTGAAGGAATATGCCAGTTAGAACATTTGATTCCTTCATGCTAATGTTTATCTCGTCACATGATTACTACTTGTAGGGGGTGATTACTGAAGATGTGGTTCAGCTAAAGAAATCAATTGGGGCCCCTGGGATGGCAGTTCTCCAGTTTGGTAATAATGGCAAGGCAGCACTGAGATACTTTTCTTATCAATTGAATGTGTCAGCGCTCTAATTCCATTTGTGTATGTGGAACAGCTTTTGGAGGTGGTTCTGACAACCCTCACTTGCCGCATAACCATGAAATGGACCAAGTTGTGTACACCGGAACACATGATAACGATACGGTTAGTTCCAAGTTTCTCTTCGACTGCCTTCTATTTTAAATATTTTTGGAGGACTACTAATTAAACAAGTAAATATAGACTCTTTACATACTTCACTGATTTCCTTAATAGGTTCTTGGCTGGTGGCAAAATTTACCCGAGGAAGAGAAGCAAATTGTCAGTATCTCCAGTTTCTCTTGAATCAGCACATATTGCTGGCACTCTTTGTCGTAATATTTATCTCTTTCTTCCATTCTTTTTTCAGGTGATTAAGTATCTACCGGAAGCCAAGAATACTGACATCTCATGGACACTGATCTGTGCTGCCCTTTCTTCTGTTGCAAGGACTTCCATGGTAACCATGCAGGATATTCTTGGCCTCGACAGTTCTGGTAGAATGAACACTGCAGCTACCCAGGTAATCTGCTACACCCCTTCTGACCTTCTGCTTGTGTAATTGACATATGCTCTTAAACAACAGTGTTACGAGACCCTGTTATTTTCAACCTTCTGAACAGAAAGGAAACTGGAGATGGAGGATACCAAGCTCTGTTGGCTTCGACAGCCTTAGCCCTGAAGCAGCAAAGCTGAAGGAGTTGCTTGCGCTGTACAATCGTCTGTGAAGGCCGCCAGGCATTATCTTCTACGGTCATAAGCTCCTTTCATAAAATGGCAGCCAAATATGAGCAGTTTGGCTGCTAAGTTCTATGAGACTAATACCTGTCCCCGAATAAGCGTTCCGTGTTCTGGTTGGCTGGAAGCTCGCGTGCTTCTACATGAAGGTCTTGCTTTGCAAGTTAAGGCATGAAAATGAATTACTGTATGTGTATTCCCAATTTGATTAGGCATTTCTTTCTTGAGGGTCGATGGCTCTATGCAAGTTTTTATTGACATATACATGTCATTTAGACTATGGATTTCATGATTGCACGTATTGGATGTATTTTATGATTGTGTGATGATGTATTTCATGATTGTGCTTATGGATGGCTATTTTTATGATAATTAACTGTTATTTGTAATTCTGGAAAACTATGGAAAATGCAGCAGCTGTTTTTTTAGCAGGCGCCCAGTATTTTCATCGGCCAGGTAGCCGACGAAAATACTGGAGCATATCCAATATTTTCGCCGGCTAGGGAAACCGACGAAACTAACTACACTATTTTCATCGGTGGTCGAGAATGACGAAAATACATATCTTTTTCGTCGGCCAGCGCAGCCGACGAAAATATTGCGTCTATTTTCGTCGGATTCGTTGGCCGACGAAAATATATGTACTTTCATCGGTTGCCGACGAAAATGCGTTTATTTTCGTTGATTTTATTCCGTCAGTCTATTTTCGTTGGCCGACCGATGAATATATATTTTTGACGGCTTTCTGGCTATTTTCAACGGTTTCTGGCCGACGAAAATAAGCTATTTTCTTGTAGTGGAAAACAGGTCGCGAGGTCGCGCGTGTAGTGCACCCAAGCATGGGGCAGCTCGACTGCCACTGTGGTGGGCAGACCAGCTAGCTAGTTGGGAGCATGGTCGACATGGTCGAAAGTAGTCGCAGATACTAAAGAATATAGTCACGAAGCTTGGGAGTGTTTAATTGATAATTAATATTTATAATAAATGACTTAGTTTGATTGGCAGGTGATTGTCGACGAAGCCGCCGTGCTCGTCGATGGAAACATGACGGTTTGGTGATGAATCCTAACTAGTTGGAGTCGATTCCGTCTAGTTATAGACGGTATAAGATCCGCTCCCGACTAGTTTTCTAGTCGAGATGAGTAGTCGAGATAGTCGTCGGTGGGTCGCCGAGCATCCTCCCGAAATCGAAGTAGATGTAAGAGAATCAGTGCGTCCTCCTTGTGTTCAGGATGATAAGCCCCCAGGTCTTGTTTTGGTTGCCGCAGTCGAGCAGGTCGACGGTTGTCGAAGTAATCGGTGTGGCCGAGTTGTCACGACCGAGCGAGCGGCTGTTGAAGTAGTCCGCATGGCTTAGCGAGCTGCTGTCGAAGCAATCGTCGTGGCCGAGCGGGCTGCAAGCTCCGCGTGACGACGCTCGGCGAAACCGTTTTGCGATGCAAGGCAAGAGCTAGGTGAAGTCTTGTATTGTGACGCCGAGTGCCGAGGACATCTTGCTTGCTTCCAGTGGTGGATATGTACGTAGCAGCACGTACAAAACTTGGATGTCATCTCCTTCCTTGCTTGCCTTGTTCACTTCACCGGATCCGTGCTATTGGCTTGCATGATCTTGTACATCACGTGGTCTCCTTGCTTTCCTTGTAAGGGCATACGTTGCATGCACGCATAAGCTTGCAATAGCACGTGTGCACATGCATATGCATGCATCCATGCATGCTTATTTAGATGTGAGCACCATCGTCTTCGATGAACTGGTGAGGCCGCGGCATCGGACACGCGTTTGGCCTCGTCGCATCAGCACAGATGAATTGGAATCCGCTTTGTAAGTATGGCCAGTCAAATTTCGGTGCAGGGTCGCAGCGCAGATCGTGGAGCCGCCGCACCGCAGGTTTCGAATCGGAAAAAATAAAACCAATATGTTATTATGAAATTCAAGAATAGATTGATTCAAGGGCGATAGTAACAGCGACTCACCCGATTGTTGCTTACTGCCATCGAGCTCCCTCGTTGATCGTTGATGATTGTCCCTACCTGGCGCGCCAGTTGTTAGGATTTTACCGCCAAGTTCATCGAGGTATATCGCGATTTAGGTAGGCTGTTGCCAAAATCTGGAACTCGAAGATGCAAGAAACATAAAGATTTTAGACAGATTCGGGCTGCAAGGAGCGTAATACCCTACGTCCTGTGTAGGGGTTTGTATTGTCTTAAATGTGGATTGGTTTGGAGGGTGTCCTTATCCACTCTTATATAGTCTGGGGGACAGTGCTACAGATATCCTAACCAGATACGATCTTAACAGTCTGTTATCGCCATAATTTAGACGGGGCAGAAAGGTGGGCCAGAAAGGTGGGCCAAGAAGCAAGATGGGCCAGAAAGGTGGGCCGAGAAGCAAGATGGGCTAGAAAGGTAATCATAATAGGCTTGCGAACCGGCCCCTGTGCGGTTGTTTGAGGTCAGGGTCGGCCGTATATCTAGATAGTCATGTGTGTTTAAATAATTTAGATATAGATAGCCAAGATTCATGTCGTGTTTAGTTAGGATTGGTTAGGCAAGTCTCCGGACTATAAGCATGTATCCTGAGTTATGAATAAAGGAATCAATCAATCATTCACCAACAACTCTCGGGGCATCGCCACTCCTGTTCTAGGATTTCTTGGGTAAGTGTCGTGCGGCCCCGATCACGCCCTACGTGATCGGGGCAGTATCGTCCTTGCTTATCTATCTTTCGTGTTTCTCGTTCGGAAGCGTTGTTGATGGCGAGTAGCATTAGTTATCTTAACGTTTATAGGGTAGCATCGGTTCTTCCATGCTTTAATTGTGCATTGCTTGTTACCTGTAAAGAATGTCCCTGTATCCGATCTCGGGTATAAGGGCAGCACTTTGCTCTGTTCTTGTTTAGTAGATCCAATCTATTATGGTTAATCTTCGTCCATCGAAGGTTTAGTTTAATATCTGCATGATTAGGCCCTTCAAACGGGTTGAATGTTCCGGCAGTGTGTTTGGCGCTTTATAACAGCTTAAAAAGGGATTGTTCCGGGAATCGGCTTTTTGTTGGTTTTTAGGCCTCTGTTTAGGTTGTTGTTTCGTTACCTTCCGTATCTGCTAGGCTCACGTGTATGATGTTCCAGTTATGCAATAAAAGCTTTAACCGTCGTAGATTGGATTAGCTTAATGTTTACAGAGCAAGATTTATGTTACCATTGGATATATTTGCCTTATTTACAGATCCGATCTGGTACCGAACACAATCAGCTCTTTACAGCCGATATAGGGAGCCACCCGATGAGCCGATCATGGCTTGGACTAATATTTATACGTGTCTGTGCATGCAGGAAACTAACTTATAACACCTTCCTGACCAGATACAAGGTCAGGTGGCACGCCTAGCAACCTAGAAGCCAGGACGTGTGCCGAATCTCGGGCCATTGACCGAGGGACCGGGGCCCACCAGCAGTCCCGGGAGCCTCCCGGCTCCTCGTGTTGCCTGTCACTGCTCGCCGGTGGGTTTTGACCGACAACACATTCTGGCACGCCCAGTGGGACAATCTTCATCAACTTCATCAACTCGATCTACTTCCGCTGACGGGATGACGAGAGATGACCCGATCACGTATGAGGAGTTGCCTGCTGAACACAAGCAGAAATACGATGAGATTAAGGCTCTCTTTGAAGCTGATCTCATCGGCTCTTTCGAGAAGACCCGCCATCACGGCATCAGGTGGAAGGGATTTTCACCTGAAGGTGCTCTTGATGGCGTAGATCTGTCCACCCCTTTAGAAGATCGTACCAGAGCTCTACATTAGGAAGTAAACTACGTGGTGGCCCACTCGCTGCACCGACACTCCGAGAGCTTGGTAAATGCTTTCGAGCGTGTTGCGCTGCGCGTGGTTCAGGAAATCATGAAGCATCAATACTCTCCAACGGGACCTACCTTGGGGAGTTACAAGGGAGAATTGCCATTCCAGGCTAGACCACCACTGCCTTATGCGCTCGCGGCTCTGGAGTCACACGGTTCCCCGGCCTACGTCATCTACAAGGTGGGAGGTGATCCTATAGATCACCAATTCTTCAGCGAACCGCCCAAGGAGATCCCGCATGGGTATATGTGTGCTTATATACCGGATAGCAATAATCCGGTACACTCAGTACAAAGGGCAGTTGGAGGAGTTTACGGGGCAGATGCTGACAAACAAGCATGGCTAGCTGCCTATGCCACCGGGCCGAGTCACGATAGTGCGCACTCGGCCCCTGGAGCACAGACGGTAGATCAGATCAGTGCCATTTTAAGAGATCAATTTGGCATTCTACCAAAGAGGAGGGCGATCAGCTATACTAAGCCGTATCCTAGTGACTATGATTTAATTTTCCTACCACCTAAGTATTGGCTCCCTGAGTTCACCAAATTCAGTGGAGCAGAAGGAGCTAGCTCCATCGAGCACGTGAGCTGATACTTAGCGCAACTAGGAATGATCTCAGTGTCGAATCCCTTGCAAGTGAGGTTTTTCTCGCAATCTCTCACAGGGCCAGCCTTTGGATGGTACATCATTAGGCCCTGATTCGACCCGCACTTGGAAGCAGCTGGAGGAGCAATTTCATATTCAGTATCACTCGAAAGCTGCAGAAGCAGGAATTTCCGACTTGGCACAAGTACGGTAGAAGCGTGAGGAGACCGTGGTGGAATATATCCAACTCTTCAGAGAGGTGAAGAACTGATGTTACTCGACCCGTATTTCGGAGAAGGAGGCGGTTGAGTTGGCATTCTTGGGATTACTAAAGCCGATTAGGGATCTGGCTTTCCAATTGGAGTTTAACTCTTTGGCGCACTTGGTGCAAAAGTTAACGACATATGAGCAGTGCCACCCAGAGCTATACCAAGATAAGTTCAAGCGTCAAGTAACGTTGATCGACACAGAAGAAGCTGAAGACTCTGGAGATGATCAGGAAGTAGCAGTCGTAAAATGGACTCGGGGGGCAAATTCCATGTCCTCTAAGTGGGTGAAACAGCAAGGGCCTGCGAAAGGTTTTGATTTCGATGTGAGCAAAGTTGAACAAATATTTGATCTGTTATTGAAAGAAAAACAGTTGAAGTTACCTGAAGGTTGCAAGCCTCCTACGGCGCAGGAGATGTAGGGGAGATCATATTGCAAGTGGCATTACTCTTTCACTCACAACACGAGCGACTGTAAGGAGCTCCGTCGGCAGATTCAATCGGCTATTGAGCAAGGCTAATTGATCTTGGGCCAAACCGCTATGAAGGTCGACACTCAGGCCTTCCCGAGTGTGAACATGGTGGAAGGTTATGACCGGTCTGTGAGGCGGCAATTAGATTTCGCACTCAGCATTAACATGATAGGGTTTGCACCATGCCGCCGAACCTAGAATGAAGAGGCCGATCCTTGCGATCGGCCCCAGAAAGGAGAAAAGGGATATATCACAGAAGAACAAGTAAGGCATGTCACGAATCAGCGGCTAGCTTCTTCCGATCTCCTCAAGAAGTACGAGTACCAGTACCAGCAGCGTCTCCAGCGTGAGTCAGAGGAGGAAGAGTATGAACGTCGTACTGGAAAACGTTTGAAGAAACAGGAAGACGCGCATGATCATTGGCATTGCCCGTTCTTCAGGTATTGTTGGGATTCCGGCATGAGTCGATTGCCTCTTACCAAGGATTGCCCAGAGTGCGGATCTCGGAAGCGAGATGCAGAGGGGGTCTCGATTTTCCGGCATTTGGGACCTATGCCGCCCCAGCAAGGGCAGATTCGACCACCACGAAGAAGAGTGGACTTCGAAGAAGAAGAGGATAAGTATCACCGTCCGCGCTGGTGCCCTAATGGACTCAACCATTCCCAGAAGTGCAGGGTTCAACGTACGGTTGCGCAGTCTGGAGGAAGCTGAGGCTAGATATCTTGAGATACTAAGGAAGGCGCGCTCGGATTTGGCGGACGAAGTCCACTACACACAGGAAAGGGAGTCGCGCCCTCCTAGGAAGGAGTGGCGGCCAAAATCAACAAGAGCCGATGCGAAAATATCGGCTGATGCGCATATGGTGTTTGTACTCCCTGCGGAGTTCCATGCTCGAGGCCGTGAAGAGTTATCAGTGGCCCAACTTGACTTGGGGCCGCGGCCAGTAATATTTCGGAAGCCACCAGCAAAGAATTACAAGCATTCAAAGGCTTTATATTTCAAGGGTTACATAAACGGCCAGCCTATCAACAAGATGTTGGTTGACATAGGAGCGGCAGTTAACATAATGCCATACTCAGTGTTGCACCGGTTGGGGCGGTCCGCGAGGGATCTGATCAAGACTAACATCACGCTAAGCGACTTCAACGGACAAACATCAGAAGCTCAAGGTGTCCTTAGTGTGGATCTGACCGTCGGAAAGAAGACTATCCTGACCTCTTTCTTCATCGTCAACAGCAAGAGCACATACAACATCCTACTTGGCAGGGATTGGATCCATGCCAACTACTGCATCCCTTCCACAATGCATCAATGTTTAATTCAGTAGGATGGAGATGAGGTAGAGGTGGTTCATGCAGACGACTCGATCGAAATCTCGCATGCTGCCATGAGCATTTGGGACAGGGAAGACCAAGAGCCGATCTTAGGAATCAGTTTGGAAGGCTGTGACCGGATTGAAGCTACAAAAAACAGGGTGAGGCTGGTCTTATCCACTGGCCTTACAGAGTAGATGAGTCACAAAAAACGAGCTGCTCTGACACACTTGGTGAGGCTGATCCCTGCGATCGGCCCCAAAAAATAAAGTGTAAACCTTTGATGTCAAGTGTTTTACATGATCATAGCAGTTACAGGGAAGCCTGCTTCGGCAGCCGGCTATACTTCTATTGTAAAGTTTCAAAGAACAATGAAGGACATAAAGAGGCCGATCTCGACTATCGGCCGAAATTCTTTTTATTATCTTCTTTGTCCATCTGCAGTGTTGATTTAACATATGATGGGAAATTAGGATACAGGTTTACATCAGCTGATGAGCTCGAAGAAGTAGATATTGGCCCTAGGGATAAGCCATGGCCAACATTTGTTAGCAAAAAGTTACGCCCATGCTTACGAGAGCCGATGATAGCTTTGCTAAAACAGTACGCAGATTGCTTTGCCTAGGATTATACGGAGATGCCTGGGTTGGACAAGAGTATAGTCGAGCATCGGCTCCCTCTCAAGAATGGATTTCGGCCGTTTCAGCAGCGAGGGCGACAAATGAAGGCTGAAGTCCTGGTAGAGGTTAAGAAGGAAGTAGAAAAAATGCTAGAGACAGGATTCATCAGGCCTTGCAGGTATGCCGAGTGGATTTCAAGTGTCGTACCGGTGCAAAAGAAAGATGGCCTATGGCGAGTCTGCGTGGATTTCAGAGATCTCAACAGGGCTACTCCAAAGGACGAATACCCGATGCCCGTCGCGGAGATGTTGATTAACACGGCTGCTGGTCATAAGATCTTGAGTTTCAGAGTACCTGGGGCAGTAGGACTGTTCGAATATGTGGTTATGACTTTCGGGTTGAAAAATGCTGGCGCTACGTATCAACATGCCATGAACTACATTTTCCACGACAAGATCGGCAAGCTGGTGGAAATTTATATTGATGATGTCGTGGTGAAGTCTGCGTCGGTTGAAGGGCACTTGGGGGACTTACGGCAAGTTCTGGAACGAACTAGAAGGTTCGTGTGGCAGAACCAACCTGAATTACACCAGCTCAAGTACGCAAGTCCTCTCTCAAGGGCTCCAACGTACTTCAAACAGTGTAATCCCTTGGCCTGTCGAGTAACGTCCCGATAAACCACCAAATGCAGGATCAAACAAGGTACCTCGCATGAAGGCAAGTCCAGAGATACAAATGCCGACCCTTTTTACATCACAGATATAATATCACGTGGCATACAACCATAGTATAAAAACCTAACTAGTTCGAATTTATACAAGACTTTTTCCAAAGTTATAGTATCTGCAGTGGAAAATACACGCGATCCTACAGACGTCGCACAATGGATGTTTGAGCTAAGCCTATGCCCAACATCACTTAGAGGGACCTGTGTTGGCCGGGGACGGATCCCACTTCATGGACCAACCATCGGGGAGAGCATAGGGCCATAGCATAAGCAGAGTGGAGTCCTCAGGGGAAACACCTGAAAACAAGTTACAAGGCAAGGCTGAGTATACTAATACTCAGCAAGGCTTACCCGATTCATGATATACTTAGCCATATAGCTAGACTTATGACTGCTTTTCGGGTTTTGGGTAAAGTTTTCTGCTGAAAAGCAACAAAGAGTAGATCCTTAATGTCAACTTTTAGGTTTCAAGTTCTATGTGATTATTCATTCTAGATAAGCACCTATAGCTATTCAAGCATGGTAGAATCTTTAGCCAAACATCATCTTTGATAATCACAAAGTTGCTCTTGTTACTCTATGTAGTAAAGGGATCAAGCAGTCTCAATCTCCGCAAGAAACGGGCGATTCCTGAATCGAATTTCAACCTTGCAAGGGTAAACCTAACTCACACACTTGGAACATCCAGAGATTCTTCCGAAGCAACCGTTTGCCTTTCATTCCGACTCGTGGATCAGATCCACCACAAGCGACTGCAGGACCATACGCACATCCAATGTGCAGGACGTACGCCTGTAGAGCGACTACACGGCCGTACTCCTGGTTGCCCTGCAACACATATTCCTACATGTCGAATCGAGTAACAGGAAGAACCAAATACGAGTGGTGGGAGGTATGTCCACTCCTCGGGCCGATTGGTTACTAGGCTTACCGCTTACCATATTTCGCGGTATGTGGCTAGTACTTTCAAACGCTTAACCACTGCTACCACACACTGCGACCTTATCAAATTCAATAACACAGACGGGATATCATCTCAACCATGATACCACAATTCCCGTCCGTCATCCTTATAGTGATTACAGGAAGGTAAACATTGCAATTCCTATATCGCGCGTGTGACAGGAAATCACCCGACTTCTACCGGTCCTATTAGCAAAGCATCTATTCGATATGAACTCAGGTGCAATACATAGGTTCCTAGGATTCATGCATCTATGCTTCCATTTCATCTCCTAGACTTAATGCAAGATATAATATATAAGTATAAGATTGCATAATGTAGTAATTTGAAATACTGGGTTATGCACCGGGGCTTGCCTTTACTGGTGAGGCTGGAGTCAGGGATGTTAGTATTATTATCTTCTGAACTTGAATTCGGGGCTTCAGATAGTCCCTTGGTGATGTTCACTTGGTCTTTAGAAGCATCCTCTGCAGACTCCTGGGAGATCTCGTAGGTATCGTCTACGGAAGTAGTCATATCTACATGTGATGCAATATTACATTCAAAGTGTGCACATAAAACTATCTTACTTCACAATAAAGTTGCAATCTAACACTCATTTAACATATTACTCATATAAAATCCAAAAAGATCTGAAATTAAACTTAGATAGAGCTTTAGGTGGACAACTAATTAAAATCGGCTATTTGTTGAAGGTTACAACAGAGTCGATTGAAAACAACAGGGTTCAGCCGATAGAATTGGTAAAAGAGGGAGTTTCTACACATCATTAGGAAATCTGCTGATTTCTGTTTAGAAGAGAAATCGGCATGAGTAGTTTCTGTATATGAGCAGACGAGATTAACCGATTTGGTTTCACCTAAGGTTAAAACGGTTGATAGAGGTAGGAATACTAAAGGTACAGTGTTTCAAGGATAGAAAAAGGAAGGATCTTGCTGATTAGATCTAGTTATCAGTATGTTTTTGCCTAACTAATGGTTGGTGTATCGGCTTGCCTTAGTCAATGAGCGTGCATTAGGTTTAGCCGATTGATGTGCTTTGGTTGTGCCTAACAGAGGCGTGTCTACCGTGCTATCTTATTGATCTAGGGTTGTGTACTTTGGCCTGTGTAGTCAATGGATAGGTGCATCAACTTCCTAATTGTTCGATGAAGGTATCGGTTATTTTAGCAGAGGGGTGTTTCCTAAAGCAGCTGTGTCTTAACTAATCTATGTGAGTATCGGTGTATCTAGCCGATCGCGTGCGTATCGATATAGCCGACCTATGCTTTAACAAAACTAGCTGATTGGTGAACATCGGCTGAGCTGATTTGTGTACGTGTACTAGTCGATCGGCGAATTGGCCTACTAGCCAATTTACACATCGGGTAGAACTAGTCGAGCGATGTATCGGCATAGCTAGTTGACTAGTGCGGGTAACTAGCCGATGGTGTATTGGTAGACTAGTTGAACTATGTATCCATATGATCTGTGTCTTAGCGTATTCAGCCGATTGGTGGATCAGCTGTGTAGCCGGTTCCCATCCTTAGTGTTCTCCTGTATCTACTGGGCATATCAGCCATGTAGCTGATTGTCCTACTCAGCACTGACTGTGCCTAACTGAGATGTGCTTAAGTGTTATCCTAGGTAATTAGGTGTGGTTGCATCGGCTTGATTATGTCAGTACAACAATCGATTGACGTACAGCCGATGGGGTCATTTAAACCGAACTCGCTACAAGAACCAAGTGGAACAGAACATTAATATCGGACTAGGCTGATGAGACCACAACCGCGGAACTAGATTAAAGAGGATGTGGCTGATGGGCTGGTGCCGATAGACGTATAGCTAAGAGGGCGTGTGTGGCCAAAAATTTCAGCCGATAAATTGGCCGATAGGAGTGCGCTGATAGAGAGGGGTAACTAAACATCACAAAAGTCTGCCATAGGGGCAGCAAGCACATCAGGCATGGTGCACAATTTAACTTCAGTCAATCTATTGCAAGGACTTTGGCTACCAAGAGCTAAGAGCTAATCAAGTTTGGTGTCACACCACCAGCAGGTTAAATATAAATCAAATGTTTCACTTTCAGATTAGACATCTCATATGTTTTAGAGTTGCACAACAAGTCTAATTAAGATTCGAACAAGTGGCACAAGAAACATATTGCATCAACAAGCACACATGACTAAATATAGCTTTAAGTGGTTCATAAATTATTCCAAGTTGTACATCATGACATAAGTGTCACAAGGTCTCAGGTATGTTAGCTAAGTTGTACTGAGGTTACGGGCTAGTTTTAACAAGCATACAAACAATACCATGCTTAAGCAATCAACTTTAAAGCACATGCTCAGAATCTGAGCAGCCGCACCGAGACACTTGTTGTAACCATAACTCATGTTATAATATCCAACAAGGGTAACATGACTTACTCAGGAACAGGAATTAGCTACTGAAATTAACAGGTAGAAAAGCACCTCTTAGTAACACTCAACAAGAAAACTATATCTAGGAAACAAATAAATGCAACAACTTGACATGCAGCAAGGATCTGGTAGCACAGATTAACTTGCATGATAACACACTGATAAGGAGTGCAAAAATAATTTACCAGCATTTATTGCCAACCTAAAGTATTTATTTTAGCATGAACAAGACAAACTGAACAAAAATAGATTTACAAACATGCACATAGTTTCTGGGCATGAAATTTTTACAGTGAACTAAACATGCAAAGAGTAAGCTACTGCTTAAATTTCATAAATTTTTGACTTTCAGAACTGCAGATATTAAATAAGCAAGCTAAAACAAGCATTACTCATGATTAAATCAAAACATCATAAAAGCATTAAACAAACAGCAGATTAAATCTTTTTCCTAAGTTCTTCATGCTAAAATAAAACTAACCCAACTGGTTTTACATTTTTCCATTTTTCTACTATTTACTATGCATTTTCAAAGTTTGCAACCACTTAAAATAACATTTAAACTAGAGCAAAATTTTTCTACTAACACATACAAAATTATACACATACTGCATAGATCTACTCACA
Source organism: Panicum hallii (assembly GCF_002211085.1). Taxonomy (NCBI): domain Eukaryota; kingdom Viridiplantae; phylum Streptophyta; class Magnoliopsida; order Poales; family Poaceae; genus Panicum; species Panicum hallii. The sequence continues at coordinate 36,729,545 of NC_038046.1, read as the reverse complement.
AGGATTCCATAACATCTTCATTTGATATTTTACGATTTTTATACCATTTTCCACGGATTTTCAAAGCTTTAGGCGATTTGGTCCATAAAAGACTATACATATGAGTGTATGACAGTGCAGAAAACCCCCTGGACTTGTTTCAATTGTTGAACGAGGTCCTTCACGTGCATTTGGAGCAGAGGAGGCGCTCGGGGAGCTCGATCCTGGCGGGAGGAGGCCATGCCGGTGGCCGGGGAGGTCGAGCAGCGCACCGGGAACCCTTTTTGGGGGTCGAAAGGCGAGGAAGAGGGCCAAGAGGAGGTCATCGGCATTGGGGGGCGGAGCTCAGTGGTGCAGGCTGCTCCGGCCGGGGAGGACAGGGGCGGCGGTGCAGCTCCGGTTTGGGGGAGAGCAGGGGCGGCGGCGTGGACCCGATGCGATGGTTGGGGCAGCCTGAATCAGAGGGGCGGCGGCGCACAGTAGGGAGAAGGGAGGGGATGGCAGGCGGCGAGTGCAGAGGGAGGTGCGTGAGAGGTAGGAGGAGGGCAGGGGCGCCGCAGCACGAGATGGAGGCGGCACAAGCACCTGCGGGAGGAATCGAGGCACGGCGGCCCGAGATGGCCGGAGCGGCAGTGGAAGTGGTCTGCTCGACTTAGCTTGAGCAGCACGAGGAAGGAAGGGAGGGGAAGTAAACAGCGCTGGGAGAGGATAAGGCCACGGTGGAGTTAATGGCCGCGCGTGGGCGACGCCGGCGGCCATGCTGCACAGGACGTGCACAGCGCGCAGCACGGCAGTGACAGGGGCGGCGCAGAGCCCGCAGAAAAGAAACAGAAGAGGAAGTAAAGTGGGATGCATTCAGGGACTTTTCTGCAATTACAGAAAATACAGGGACCTCATTGTAAACCAAGTTTTCCCACTATTCTAGAGCTCAAACAAAAATATGACCAAAATGAAAGTTGTACAACTTTTCAAGCTCTACAACTTTATTTTAGAGTTTAAATTCAAAAACTCAAAGAATGAAGTGTTAATTTAAAACCTTGGACTAAAATCAAAATTATAATATTTTTGTCTTAAAGGGTGTAAGTTTCATAACATGTAGGACCTAGATGCAAGTATTTATGACATGTCATGATGGCTTGACCTATTTATGACATATCATGATAACTGGATAGACATGATGACTGGATAGACATGTCATGATGACTGGATAGACATGTCATGATGACTTGCACCTTTTTACACTTTAGCCCTTAGTAACTTTGAAAGTTACTTTTATAATTCCACTACTTGCATAAAAGGACTTGTACTTTTGTAAAATTACATAAATATCCTTATTTCCATAACTTTACTCAAATTTTTACACAATTCAACACATACATTTCAAATGAAACTTTTGGATAAATACATATTATTTATTATTTTGTTATTATTTTATTATTTTTTTTTCAGGGGATGAAGTAAGAAAAATGTGTTTACAAAACCACCCTTCACTTATTTTGAAGTTACCCCTTATCCAATTACATTTTGCAAAAACAACCCTAAGTTTTTCCGTAATTATAAAAATACCCTTTTTACTTGCATTTAAGTTTTTAAAAGCTTCACATAAACACTCACAAGCTTTACACTAACAAGCACATACTTCACACTAACAAATAATGTGCCTAGCTTACAAGTACTCAAACTGTCACAGTTTGGGCTTAGAATGAATCCAAAGAAATGCGCTTTCGGTGTTTCGGCCGGTCAATTTCTGGGTTTCTTGGTTCATGAAAGAGGGATCGAGATCGGTCTAAAAAGTCAAGAAGCTGTGCGAACAATGGTGCCACCTACTACGAAGAGGGAGCTCCAGCAGCTCATTGGTAAGATCAACTTTGTAAGAAGGTTTATTTCCAATCTCTCCGGGCGGATTGAGCCTTTTATGGAGTTGGTGAAAATCAAAGCCAATGAAGAGTTTCGCTGGGGGGCAGAGCAGCAACGGACATTTGAAGAGATCAAGGAGTATCTGTCAAAACCACCTGTGCTTGTTCCACCCCAACAAGATAGACCATTCTACATATACCTATCAGTAGGTGACATCTCCATCGCTTCCGTAGTAATACAAGTGCATGACGGAAAAGGAAGGGTTGTGTTCTACCTCAGCAGAAGAATGCTAGATGCAAAGACAAGGTACCCCAATATCGAAAAATTATGTCTTTGTTTGTTCTTTACATACACAAAGCTTCGTCATATCTTGCTATCAGCCGAGACAGTTGTCATCTGCAAATCGAATGTCATAAAACATATGCTATCGGCTCCTGTGTTGAAAGGCTGACTTGGAAAATTGATGTTTGCATTGTGAGAGTTCGATATCCGATACCAACCCGCGAAGGCGGTCAAAGGGCAAGCGTTGGCGGATCTTATCGCAGAAAGGATCAATACTAACATAGCAGCACTTTCCATACGTGCATAGGCCATGTACTTTGACGGATCGGTTTGCAGAGATGGATGTGGCATAGGTATCCTGCTTGTGTCGCCTCGGGTGGCAACATATTCTTTTTCAATTAGATTACCTACCGCTTGCACCAATAATCTCGTAGAATATGAAGCAGTGTGTAAAGGTATGGAGTTGCTTCTTGAGGCCGGACTTAAGCAGTGGAAATTTTCGGGGATTCAAAATTGGTGATCTCTCAGCTCACAGAGGAATACAGGTATGAGAGCGAGTCGCTCTTCCCGTTATGGGTGCAATGTCAAGAGCTGATAGCCCAATTCAGGTACATAAACTTCTATTGGATACCTAAGACTCAAAATTCGGAGGCCAATGATTTGGCATAGATGGCTTCGGGATACAAGGCTGTAGCGGACAGAACCGATCTTCAGGTACGCCTACTAGACCAGGGAGATTGGAGAGCCGATATCTTCAATTATTTGAAGGATTCGGCTCGGGGGCACCCAAGAGGATATGATACAAGGCTATGAGATACGTTCTGATAGGAGATGATATGTTCTACAAGACTTTAGAAGGTCTGCTGCTCAAATGCCTGGGGCCGGTTAAATCCAATCGGCTCTTACATGAAGTCCAGGAAGGCACCTGTGGGACTCACCAATCGGCTCACAAGATGAAGTGGCTAATTAGGCGATCAGGGTATTACTGGCCCACCATGCTTGAAGATTGCTTCAAATATTATAAAGGATGTCAGGCATATCAGAGGTTCGGGAAGATTCAGATAGTACCAGCGTCAGTAATGAACCCTATCATCAAACCATGGCCGTTCAGAGGCTGAAGCATGGACATGATCGGCAAAATTAATCCTCCATCCAGCAAAGGTCACCAGTTTAATTTGGCCATCATAGATTACTTTACCAAGTGGGTGGAGGCGGTCCCCATGAAGTCGGTAGCATCCAAAGATGTTATTAATTTTGTCAAGGAGCGTGTCATTCATAGGTTTAGGATTCCTCAGACCATTACAACAGATGGAGGTTTGGTCTTTATTTTAGAGGAGTTCAGGAAATTCGCCACCGATATGGGCATCAAGCTGATTAGGTCATCTCCATATTATGCCCAAGCAAACGGACAAGCTGAAGCATCCAATCAGAGCCCTATCAAGTTAATCAAGAGAAAGATTGATGAATATCCTAGGCGTTGGCATGAGGTCTTATCAGAGGCATTGTGGGCATACTGTATTTCTTACCATGGAGCAACAAAAACTTCTCCCTATCACCTAGTGTATGGACAGGAGGCTGTTTTACCGTGGGAAATTATGGCCGGCTCGAGGCGCATAGAGTCCCAGAATGACTTAACAGCTGAAGAGTATGCTACTCTGATGAATGATAATGTTGAGGACCTCACGGAGCTAAGGCTTTGGTTACTTGAGAAGATCAAAGAAAATAAGGCCAAAGTAGCTCGCGCGTATAACAAGAAAGTCAAGCTAAAAGAATTCCAAGTTGGAGATCTGGTTTGGGAAGCAGTGCTACCGTTGTGACTAAAGATGCAGCGTATGGCAAATGGTCTCCAAACTGGCACGGGCCTTATAGGGTTGACCAAGTCCTATCTGGGAATGCATATATGCTTGAAGAGTTAGATGGCGTCAAGTTCCCAATGGCGGTCAACGGTCAACATCTCAAGAAGTACTTGCCAAGTATGTGGGATGGTGAGCAGTAAAGCCGATGCTATGCATCAGGCTGTGAACCGATATGAGCAGTTGGCCCGAACAAGAGAAAGACGACGCCGACAGAACCTGATGACTCGTACAGGTGGAGGCTGGTGATATGTGCCAGGATGGGTACAAGGAGAGAAGGCTGATACGTGCAGTCGGCCCACATATATAAAAGAGAAAGAGAAGCACTTCGTACCTAACACATTGAGTCGATCGAACAGCCGATGTATAACCATCGACTTTAGAATCTTAAAATAAATACATGCAGGTTTATCTAACAAAGGGTGATTAGAAGGAAGCCTACTGAAGGAACTCGTCGATAGCAGCAATGGCCTCAAGACGGACACGATCAGCTTCAGTAATTAATGCTTCATCGTCCTTGTCCACTCCTAACACCACCTGCCTACTCAAAGCGCTCAGCTCTGCAAGTTCTGCCTTCAGTTGGGCGGTCAGGGCTTCTACTTCCCGTTTGGAGCTGGCAATAAGATTTTTCTCTTCTTGGATGCGCTGCTCCGTTGCCCGGACCTTAGCCTTGAGGTCTTCTAATTCCTTCTCCAGAAGATGAAGCCTTTGAAAGTGCACAGATGTATCAGCTTTAGCATCTAGAACCGCCTTCTCCTTGTTGAGCAATCGGCACCTCTCGGCAATGTCAGCCTTCAAGGGGGCTTGAAAGCGACAAGTCTCAATCCTATGATGAGCCTGTTCTACTCTTGCCCGAAAAAAGGGAGGTGCCCGGTCGGCCAGAGCTGGATTTGGAGGACTTCAGGAAGTTGAGATTTGATTTCCTCAAGAATCTGCCTCACTGCACTGGAATCATGGACCAAGGCGTCAATCGGAGCTGATAGAAGGCCCTTCACGCGGAGAAGTTGACTGGCGACACTGATCGAATCTTGTTGACGATCATCGGCTTCTAGTATGGCCGAGCCAACAGATGCAGGGTCAAATGAAAGCAACTCCGAGAGGTTCAGGCCCTGAAAGAAAGCATAAGATTAGTGCAGCATAGGGAAAAGGTGTAGACAATCTGGTGATAAAACATACCTGTTCTGGAGGAGTAATGACAGCCGATGAAGTGATGATCGGCTCCTGAGGACGCGCTCTTTCTGGAGGAGGAGTGATGACAGCTGATGAAGCGATGATCAGCTCTTGGGGACTCACCCTTTCTGAAGGAGGAGTGACAGCCGGTGAAGCAACGATCAGCTCTTGCAGGCGCGCCCCTTTCAGAGGAAGATTGATAGTCGACAAGGTGACAGCCTGCCCCTCCAGAGAGGGACCGACATCTGACGCGGCAATGACCGGCTCCTGCAGAACTCGAAGGGTGACCGAAGCATCAACCGGCGTTGCAGGGCCTTCCGGAGTTTTTGGGAAGGGATCCTGAAGGGTGACCAAGGCGCCGACTGTTGCTAAAGAATTTTCTGGAGCTTCTGGAGTTGGGTCCTTTTGGCATGCGGGTTCCTCCCCACTAGAAATGTCTACAATGTCGGACTGCAAGAAAAAGAAGAGTAATCAATTTAAAATGTACATATTCAGAGGATCAACTATGAGAGGGGCGATCCAAACCTGGCAAGCGATCGGAGCTTCTTGATTGGTGGAAGATGGCCCAGCTTCCTTCCGAATTTTTTTGACAATCATCTTCCTCACCTTAGTGTGGGCTTGAGGGGCAACAATGTTAGAGGATCGTTTCCGCTTGGGGGTCAACTTCACGGTGCTAGGCTGGACCCGCATGTTGCCTTTTGAAGGGGGAGGTGCATTCTTGCCAAAAAGAACCACGGGGGCAACTGGCGAAAACTGGAAGTTAGACCCATCATCGTTCCTAGGCTCCAGACCATCCTCCTGCTGCAAAAGGAGCAAATGGAATCAGAAAAGGAATTGAGCGAAGTCAGAAGGAAAAATGTTAGATTGACGGTAATACCTCTTCCTCAGGGACTTCATACTTAGCGTGAATTTGCTGCAGCATCGGCCCCAGGGCTTTCCGGAAGACATGAGTCTTCCACATCGACCACCAGTTCTCGAAGTCGATGACTAAAGAGGTAAATGAGAGGTCAACAGGGATTGGGATGAGAAGATCTGAAAATAGGCTGTAGCATCTTTGGGTGGTGACGGCGTCAGGCAGATCGGTTCTGTTGGTTGTTAAATAATGAAGGAGGAAGTGAGGAGGAACTTGCCCGAGGCCAAACTGCCGGGCTGCTACAACCGGCTGATAGAACTCATATCCTAGTTTAATGATCTGGTTGGAAGTACTCATGCCGACTGGGAGGAGGCAAGGGCGAATCATGCCAGAATACAGGCGCCGGGTGTCGGCATCATCGGCAAAATCAGCCAATCTGAAAGTGATCGGGTACTCGAAAATTTCAGAATCAGTGTAGGGAAGGAAGGTAGGGTTGTCCAGGCCCCTGTAGAAAATCCTAAACCAGTGTGAAGCATCTGAGGGATTCAATTTGCCACCAGGAAGGCTGTACAAAGCCTGGCCGAAGCTGGTGCATCTGATCCGCCTCCCACTCTGATCCGGGAAAGAGTTATCGGCCAAAGAAGGAAAGTTTGGGATGGAGTCCTAAAAGTAAAGGTGAGCTCACAATTGGATAAACCACCAGAGACCACCAGTCCTAAGTTTCTTTTAGGAAAGAAGGCTCAAAGACATCAGATGAAGGTATCTATAGATTTCTCCAAGGAATAATTTACCAAGGTCAACATAGTGACCTTTGGCCAGCTCATACGCTAGAGGGAGATAATTCTTGGTTGGAGCAAGGGAAGGACCATAGAATAAGAAGTGCTCTAACCAAAGATTTAGGAAGGCTGTCTGTTCCCTCTCTATCATAGGGCCTTTGGTTTTTAGGTGCTGGTTCAGGCATGCACCCCAGTTTGTGCACTCTGTTTTGGAAGACAACTTGAAGGGAACTTCAGACAGTCTGTAGGCAGAGAGGCAGGATGACGAGATGTCCAGACCAGTGATCATCACCACATCCAGGAGGGTTGGAGTCATCGGTCCATGACCAAAAAGAAAACAGTTCAAGGCATCGGACCAAAAGTAGCCGATGGTCTTCAGAAGGTTCTCATTCTTTTCAAGAGGGGATAGAGACAGAGACAGAGCATCGGCTATCCCTATGGACTCCCATGTGGGCTGGTAGGTATTTGCCACTCTGTTATACCAGGTCACCCAGCCCTCGGGAGGATTTGGCCAGGCATGGAGCCTATCGATCCAGGAGTCTATATCTATATTTTGGCTCACGAATGGAATTCGATTGGCCCTGCAAGAAATCAGATCTACGGGTTACTCGTAAGAACGAGGTCTGAGACAAAAAGAATTGGGGGAAGAAGGATGCGGCAAGAGAATACCTGAAACCTGAAGAATCCATAAAAGCCAAATAATCAGAGAAAGATCATTTAATAGCTCAAGGGATCTCGTAATTGCTGCATTAAATTAGCAAAGGTCAGAGTCTTACCTTCAGACCAAAGACATCCGCATCGGTATTCGGAGAACCTGCCATCAGAAACCCTAATGAAGATCGAGGACTTGGGAACTAGATCTAGGGTTGGTGGCGCAAGATCGAGTTCATGCTCTAAGGCTTTGGTCTGGGTCTTGTGACTAGGGTTTATGAGTGGAAGGTTTTGGAGAATAACTTGGATTCGGGGAATCTTCGGAGATCTGTTTTGGGGAAGGTTCCGGATTTAAGCGGAAAATGAAATGAATTGGAGAATTGATTTTGATCCGAATTAGCATTTTTGAGGAAAGGAACCGATGCGTTGCCATCGGCTCTTAACAGATTGGTTTCTTAATGAATTGCGGTTGGAATAAAAGATTTCATTTACAATGGGGAGTGAGTACAAAAGGGGAGCCGATTGCTCCTAGAGCCGATCTATCGGCTTAATTCTACAGTCTACCACCAATAGACGTCGAAGGTCCTGCGGCGCTTGATCGGTGGAGTTGTGCTGACATCGCTGTCGCCGCCGCTGCCGTCGACGTTGCTGTCGTCGTCTCCACCGCTGCTACTGCTAAAGCCGCTGCTGTCGTCGGTTTCTTCATCATCGTCGTCATCATCTTCCTCCGACGATCCGCCAAGGAGGAAGCCTCCTGCTACCGAGTCCTCCTCGGTTGATGAGGAATCTGCTTCTTCTTCCGAGGAGGAGAAGAAGTCTTCTTCCCAGGATGCGTCATCTTCGTCATCTTCCTCCAGCTCGTCACCAAGGAGTAGGTGGAGGTCTTTGCCGTCGGTCAGGGACTCATCGTCCTCTAACCAGGATTGGAAGTCCCATTCTTCTACATCCCAATGTAGGGGGCAAGGACTTCGTAGGTGGCTATAGGGTCGTACTCTGGAGTAGGCTCTCGAGTGGACTCGGACTCGAAGGAGATGGCGGAGGAAGCAGAGGAAGAGGAAGAAGCCATTACGAGAAGAGGAAAATTGAATCAGGTATGGTTGCTAATGGCTGAAGGAAGAAGATGAGAAAAAGAAAGTTACCGGGGGTAGGTTTATAAAGACTGTCAGACCCGGGGCCACCGGGCTGGGCATGTTACGAAGTTTAAGAGATTAAGCCCGTCTTATCTCTTATTCATTTTATTTATCTCTTGTTTATCCCGTTTAAATAGGAGATAGAGCTAACCAACACGGAGAGGATCTACTCGAGATCAGTTCTGGTGTGATCCCTCGGAGGGGTTTGGTTAGCATCTTTGTAACTCTGACCTCTCAGATATATAAGGGAGGTCAGGGACCCCCCTCAAAACAGAAGATCATTGGGTCATTCTACACCAAAGGGAATACAAACCACCATACAGGACGTAGGGTGTTACGCTCTGTGCGGCCCGAACCTGTCTAAAAGCCTTGTGTTCCTTGCACCTTCGAGTTCTTGATCTCGGCGTCTCCTCACCCAAAACTTACCACCTTGGGTATATCCCTCGGTGGGCAGCCAGTTAAACACCGACAGCTGGCGCGCCAGGTAGGGGAGCGCGTCGAAGTTCCATCGGCGAGCTCGATGGCATCGTTCAAATTCATCAGGTCAGTTCCCTCTCAGGGCACGACATTCGTTTTTGGTTCATGGGTCTGCGTCGCAGATGGCGCGGGCAGTTTTCGGCGATTCCTCGTCGACATGAAGCCAAAAACCCCCGTTGCGGATCTCCGCAGCGACCTCGACAAGTTCATCGATGGGCTCGACAACTTGCCGCTCCACACTTCCGCAGCACGGATCGAGATGGAGTCCGCTCCAGCCTCGACTTCTTCTGGTGTTGCGGCAATTCCCCCTGGTTTGGACTCGTTCCAATCTAGGGATCCGCATAACCGATTTTAGCTCGGCTTGTGCGAATCGGCCACTGACCTTCAGGAGGCCAACGCGTCTGGGTCCCTCTCCATGTTAGAGAAGGACCTGGACTCGCTACTCCAGGTCGGAAAGCTTGAAGCCACCGCGTGTCGGGGGGCTTCGGGTTTTTCCGATACCGGTGATTTGGTGATCACCTCTCTGTCGGAGGGGCACGTGGTGCACTGGAGGGGCATGCCGCTCCCCAATCTACTCGAGGCAGAGGGTCGACTCGTGGCCCACCTTGAGCCCTTGCCTTTTCAAGAGGGCAGGCCTTTGGCCACCGTGGCGGAGGGGTCGACTGAACTAGTCGATGAAAGTTCTCATGAGCTCTCCTCCCGCCAGGTGCTGATGGCCGAAGAAGGCGAGGGCGATGAGGACCTCCTCATCGTCAACTCTGAAGCGATCTCTGAGGATGAGATCACAGCCGACGCCGCTGACGAGAACGATGTCGATCGCGAAGCGCGGAGGGCCAGGAATAGGGCCCGCGCGATCCGGCGGAGGAGGGCCAACGAGCGAAGGAGATCTATGCATCGCGAGCTCGACCCTGAGTTTGCCGCCATAAGCGAGCGGGGTTTTCGGACTCCGGTGGCCAACATCGCCAGGGTAACGGCCATCCTCGAGCGCAGCCATGATCCGGAAGTGCGTCAAGCGCTCCTTTATGCACAGAGGGCCTGGATCCAGTTGGATCAGCACAACCCGGCGCCCACCATCAGGGAGGAGCGCATGGGTGAGAGTCGGAGCTAGGCTCACAGCCGAACGGCTGGCGGCCGTCCTCAACATCAGCCCAGCAACGACAACGCTCACGGGAGCCAGACCCCTGGCGAGAGGCAGCAGCCACCACAAGGGGGTCAGCCCCAACAAGCCAATCATCGACTTCCTCCGGAGGATCTACGCCAGCACATCAATGAAGGCCGCGATGCGCGGACCGTGATTTCTTCCAGGCGCAAGACCCGCGAAGAAGTCGAAAACGAAGGTACTGACTGTAGTGATCGATTTCCTGCTTTCTCTGCACGTTTCAGCAGCTACAAGTATCCAGAGGGTTTCAAACCCATTGGCATCACCAAGTACGACGGCAAGCAGGCTCCTCAGCAGTGGCTCCGTTGTTACTCTACGGCTATCGAGGTAGCAGGGGGCTCTAACGTTACCAAAGTCATCTACTTCCCAATGGCTTTGGATCCTGCGCCGCTCACTTGGCTGGAGAGCCTCGGCAGCAACTCCATCGACTCCTGAGAACGACTTAAGAAGGTCTTCATCGACAATTTCCAGGGAGCGATTGCCCATGCAGGTACTCGGCACGATCTTGCCCAGTGCAAGCAAGAACGTAACGAGCTTCTACGGTCCTACACGCGTCGCTTCTTCGACGTCCGTGCCACCATCACGAACATCTCAGAGGAGGACATCATCGACTGTTTCTACAACGGCATCACCGACCCGAGCATATACAGAGATTTCGGGCGGAACAGGCCGAAAACTGTTGCGGGCCTTCGTGATATGATGCACGATTGGTCCGAGCAGGAAGAGAAGATGCTGGAGCGGTTCCCACGGCGTCACGATATCAATCTGCGGCGCCCAAACGACAACCGCAGCGACAAAGGCCAACGGGACTTTTCCGGGCCACCCCGGAAACGAAAGCCAGATGATGTCATCGCGGCTATCGATCGTCCTTCGCGGGGCAAGAAGTCGACAACTCAGGAGGAGTTCGAGAAGCTCCTGCAGAAGAAGTGCCCGTGGCATCCGGGCGCCAACCACGCTGCCATTGACTGCTACCACCTTCGGAGGACGTTCAGCAACACCGGTGGTGGAAAGAAGAATAAGAAGCCTGCTGACAAAGAACCCGAGGATCATGACCACGACGACCAGGGACGCAACCCGAAGTTCCAGGATGCCTCGAAGGTCGTCAACGTTATCTTTGGAGGAGATGAGGATTTCGGTTCCAGGCGGGACCAGAAGCTGCTTCTTCGGGAGATCTTGTCCATTGAGCCGGCGGTACCACGACCACTCCGTTGGTCGGAGGTCCCCATCTCGTTCTCTCGTAATGACCAGTGGACGAGCTTTTCCGAGCCCGGTAAGTTTCCCTTGGTCCTGGATCCTGTGGTAGCAGAGGTTAAGCTTACCAAGGTCCTGATCGATGGCGGGAGCGGGCTCAATCTCATCTTCGTTAACACTTTGAAGAAGATGGGCCTGGATTTCAAGGAGATGCTAGTTCCCAGCAAGTCTCCCTTCTACGGCATCGTCCCAGGTAATGCGGCGCACCCGCTTGGTACGGTGGTCCTCCCAGTCACCTTCGGCACGCGGGAGAATTATTGTACTGAATTCATCAAGTTCGAAGTGGCTACTTTTGATTCTTCTTACCATGCAATACTGGGTCGTCCGGCGCTTGCCAAGTTCATGGCAGTGCCGCATTATGTCTACTTGCTTCTTAAGATGCCAGGACTCGGTGGAGTGCTCACCCTCCGCGGCGACTTGAAGAAGTCGTATGACTGCAATCAGGAGGCGATCCAGTACGCTTCGACTACTCGCGTGCCAGATGCTTCGGGAGAAGTACTCACGGCCGCGCAGCAGCTCTCCCAGACCGGGCTGGAGATCCCTTCCAAGAAGGCCAACAAGTCGAGCATCCAGTCGACTGATGATGTGGCCCTCAAGACGATCCAGCTCTAGGAGGGAGATTCATCCAAGACTGCCATCATCGGTGCAGGCTTGGGTGACAAATAAGAACTCGCGCTCGTCAGCTTTCTTCGGGCCAACCGAGACATATTCGCATGCAAACCAGCGGATATGCCAGGGGTGACCAAGGAGTTGATCGAGCATGCTTTGAATGTACACCCGAAGGCTGCGCCTAAGAAGCAACGCCTGCGGAGGTTTGCCCACGACAAGCGTGAGGCCATTAAACGGGAGATCGCTAAACTTCTCGCGGCTGGATTCATTAAAGAAGTAATCCATCCAGAGTGGGTAGCGAATCCTATCCTTGTAAAGAAAAAGAACAATGAATGGAAAATGTGTGTCGACTACACCGATCTCAACAAGCATTGCCCAAAAGATCATTTTGGGCTGCTGCGCATTGACCAAGTCGTCGATTCGACGGCTGGATGTGTCCTTCTTTGTTTTCTTGATTGTTACTCAGGGTATCATCAGATTGCGCTCAAGGAGGAGGACCAAATCAAGACTGCATTCATCACGCCGTACAGGACTTACGCCTACAAAACAATGTCCTTCGGGTTGAAGAATGCAGGAGCAACATATCAGCATGCGATCCAGATGTGTTTCGCGGATCAGCTGCACCGTAATGTTGAGGCCTATGTAGATGACGTGGTCGTCAAGACCAGGGATTCCGATAACTTGATCGTAGATTTGGAGGAAACATTTAGCAGTCTACGCAGATATCGGTGGAAACTTAATCCCACCAAGTGCGTTTTTGGAGTACCTTCAGGGAAATTGCTCGGGTTCATCGTCAGCAACCGGGGCATCGAAGCCAACCCTGTAAAAATCACTGCCATTACTGATATGGAGGCTCTGGCCACAATCAAGGATGTGCAGAAGCTGACAGGTTGTATGGCGGCCCTGAACAGGTTCATCTCCCGACTCGGGGAGAGAGGACTACCTTTCTTCAAGCTCCTAAAACGCCAAGACAAGTTTCAATGGACGGAGGAGGCCGAGCGGGCTCTACAAGACTTGAAAATTCACCTCCAGTCGCCTCCGATCCTTACAGCTCCGCTACCAGAAGAGGATCTACTACTCTACATCGCGGCGACAACCCACGTTGTCAGCAGTGCTATTGTAGTCGAGCGAGGCGAAGAAGGCCATGCGTTTGGAGTGCAGAGGCCTGTCTACTTCGTCAGCGAGGTCCTCTCCGAATCAAAGGTACGGTACCCAGCTGTTCAAAAGCTCTTATATGCAATTCTAATTACATCAAGAAAGTTGCGCCATTACTTCGACGAGTACAAGATCACTGTGATTACGGATTTCCCGCTGGCGGATATTCTCCATAATCAAGATGCCACGGGACGCATATCTAAGTGGGCAGTGGAACTGGGGGCTTTGTCAATCGACTTCAAGCCACGGACTGCAATCAAGTCACAGGCTCTAGTCGACTTCATGGCTGAATGGAGGGAGAATCAAGTCCCAACCCCAGTGGACAAGCCAGAGCACTGGACCATGTATTTTGATGGGTCCCTCATGCTCGACGGCGGGGGCGCTGGTGTTTTGCTTATCTCTCCACGTGGCGAACAACTGAAGTACGTCCTTCAGATCCTATGGAAGGTATCCAATAATGAAGCCGAGTATGAAGCCTTGCTTCACGGGCTTCGTTTGGCGATATCACTAGGGATCAAGCGACTACTCGTATATGGCGATTCTCTTCTTGTTGTTCAGCAGGTCAATAAGGAATGGGACTACAACAAGGAGACAATGGATGCATACGTACAGGAAGTGCGCAAGCTGGAAAGCAAGTTTTCCGGCTTGGAGGTCCACCATGTGTTACGGGAGCACAATGTTGGTGCAGATATCCTATCCAAGTTGGGGTCAACGCGCGCTCAAGTCCCGCCGGGGGTTTTCGTCCAGGAGCTCGATTAGCCATCCATCAAGCCTTCTCCGCAGGTAACCATCGACTCGGGTTCCCAACAACCCGATCGAGAGGTTATGGTGCTGGGGGAGGACTGGCGAGCGGCCTTTATCGACTTCATTCAAGACCAACGGCTACCAGCGGGAATTGACGCCAAGAGTGCAGAAGCGGTACGTGTCTTGCGAAGAAGCAAGGGCTTCGCCCTGGTCAACGGCAAGCTCTACCGGCGTGGCGCTCGGTCAGGAGTTCTCATGAAGTGCGTCACGAAGGAAGATGGTTACGACATACTGCGGGAGATCCACGAAGGCGTCTGCGGCAACCATGCGGCTTCAAGAACGCTGGTTGGGAAAGCATACAGGGCCGGCTTCTGGTGGCCCACTGCAGTCACCGACGTGGAGGATCTCGTGCGCAGGTGCCAAAATTGTCAATTCTTCGGCAAACAGACGCATGTCCCAGCTCATAGCCTCATCACCATACCGCCATCCTGGCCTTTTGCCTGTTGGAGCCTTGACATGATCGGGCCCTTCACGACGGCACCGGGCAGCTTCACCCATGTTCTGGTGGCTATCGACAAGTTCACTAAGTGGATCGAGTACAAGCCGATAGCCAAGCTCACGCCAGACCGGGTCGTCGACTTCATCTCAGATATTATGCATCGCTTCAGCTTCCCCAACTCCATCATCACGGATTTGGGGTCAAACTTCCCGGCGAACCAGTTCTGGGAGTTCTGCGAGAATGCTTGCATTGAAGTCAAGTATGTCTCGGTTGCACACCCCAGGGCTAACGGACAAGTCGAACGGGCGAACGGCTTGATCATCGATGGCCTCAAGAAGAGACTTTATGATGAGAACAGCAAGAAGGGAGGAAAATGGGTGCATGAGCTATCACATGTCGTCTGGGGGCTTCGGACTCAGCCGTCCAAAGCCACAGGACAAACACCTTTCTTCCTCGTGTATGGATCCGAAGCTATCCTACCAGCCGATATCATGTGGAGGTCTCCAAGGGTCGAAATGTACAATGAAGGCGAGGCGGACGAGGCGCGGCAGTTAGAGCTCGATTCCGCGGAGGAAGCTCGCTGTACCGCCCTTGTTCAGTCAGCCCGGTACCTGCAGGGGATCCGGCGATACCATGATCGCAACGTCAGAGAGCGGTCATTCAGCGTCGGCGATTTGGTCTTGCGTCGTATTCAGGACGAGTCTGGCCTACACAAGCTCAATTCAAGGTGGGAAGGCCCGTTCGTCGTCAAGCAGGTCACAAGGCTAGGGTCTTATCGACTACAATTCCCCGATGGTCGCGAGGTCCCGAACTCCTGGAACATTCAAAACCTGCGCAAGTTCTACCCTTAAGTCGAGGCCCGGTGATCGCTAATTCCCTGGGGGCTCAGAAGATCTCCTTCTCCCGAATCACTTCGGGGGCCATGAGCCACACGACTCGGGTTGTTCATGCCTTTTTTACTTCCACGATGGCCAGTGTCACGTGCAAACATATATATATCGACTTCTTGTCGCGCATGACGCGGGGGCTACGGCCACGGTCATCCCCCTTCGACTTTCATTTCTGACAGAGCCCTCGGCTCCGGCTAACTCCTCGGCACATCGAGTTCCGCCGCGACCTTCGATGGTCGCATGCGACAGCAGTCGCACTTTTTCCAACACAGTCGATCCGCTCGACTGGCTTACACCTAGTATGTTGGAAAGGCTCGCATAAAGAGCCACATCGACTACATCCTGAGTGGCTGCACTCAGAACAGTCTTGTTTTTGCCAAAAGGAATGGCAAGCTCGCGGCGCTGCCCGCACTCGCTCCTTGCAAGCTTGATCCGTCCGTCCGGGTCTTCTCCAGCTTACGGAGCACGCTCACAGCAGGAGCGACCTTCGACTACACCCCGGCCGCCGCACTCGGGACAGTCTTACTTTTAAGCCCTACGCATGGCAAACTCGCGACGATGCTCGCGTTCTTTCCTAACAAGTTTAGACCCGCTCGATCGAGTTGTGGCTATTCTGTTAGACGAGTGCTAGCTGCCCTTCGGGTCGTTGCACCCAGGGAGGCGTCTACTACTTGAGTCTCGTAAGCCTGGATCCCAATTTAGCTAAGACACGCAAACAAGTAGAGACGTCGAGTAAAGCATTTACATAAGAGAATGATTAATTATTTCATACACCCTAATCCTGCAGTACATTGTGTACAATTTGTTCTGCTACAGGTTGGGCCTCTAGTAAGTACTCTTCGAACCGCTCGTCTGTGCAGTCCGCCGCCATCCCTTGCGCGAAGATGCTCAGCTGCGCGTTCGGCACGAAGGACTTGACATAGGCGAGCGCATTGCTCACGCACGCGACCGGAGCCTCGGATAGGAACTTGAGCACCTTCTTCGAGGCTTCGCGGAGTCGCTCCAGCAGGGGCCGCGGGCCTGCATCGCCTTCTTCTGGCGGATCCACCATGTCCACCAGCTCCTGGGCGGCCCCCCGGAGGTCCTCCAGCTCCTTGCGCTGCTGCTCGTCCTTCTCGCCCAGCGTCTTGACTTGCTGAAGGCAGTCGACGAACTGACATTCAGTGTCGCCAATCACCTTCTGCAGTCTTTCGACGTCATCTGTACGATGATACAGCATATTCTTCACGTCAGTAAGCAGCTCCTCTTTGTGTTTCGTTATTTTCCTAAGCTCTGTGGTAAGGGTACTTCAGCATCTAAGGGAAGTAACTAAGGAAAAGTACTCGAAGGGAGCGAGGGCCTACCTTGGTGCGCCTTTTTCTCTGCCTTGAGCTGCTCCTGGTACTCTGCTTGTTGCTCCTTGAGCTGTTGTTGGAGCTCGGAGTTGGCCTTCTCCATGTTTTTCAGGTCATTCTTGAGCAGCCAGGTCTCTCGAGTCCTTTCTTGCTTCAGTATATCAAGCTCTCGCTGCAGATAGCAATTCTTCGTGATTTCCTTGGAGATGCGCTTGTCCAGGGCAGCTAGCTCTCACGCGTCACTCACGACCTCGCGGAGTTTCTCCGACTTCTTCTGGGATTTGGTGATCACATGCTGCGCAAACGGGGGAGAATGAGTCCTCAACAACTCTCTAACGTGCATATCTGGAACATTACCCAAGTATTACCATGGAGAAGTCGTATAGCTCCTTGAAGGTGCTCTTGAAGGTCTTCAGGTTCTCCGCCGACAGCAGGAGGTCATCCACCAGGTCGGTGGTGATGACGTTCTGGTGCCCTGACCCGGCCCTCAACACCTCACGGGGACTCCTCGAGGGCCCGGCGGCATCCCCGGGCGGCGGCGGCGGCTGGACACCTGCAAGCACACAACGTGGTCAACACAGTATGCCCAGACCTCGGCAACCAGCCGCGGGCGGGTCAGCGCGTACCTGTGCCATCAGTAGGAGCGGCATCAGGGATCTTGACTTGTTCCCCGCCACTGGGTCCGGCTCCCTCTTGTCGGGGCTCGGGAGGCGGCAAGTCGGGGAGCGCCGCATCCGCTTCAGGGGCCACCTCTGCTGGTACCGGCCCCTCAGGCGCTGGGGGCTCGGGGGCTGCAGCAGCCGAGGCAGGCGCCGCAGCCGTGCCTGGTTCTAGCTGGAGTCGCACGGCGCTCGCAGCCCTGGTGACATCGACAACATCGTTATCCAAGTGGGCACGAGCAGGATCTTCAAGCAATCGAAAGAAAACTTACAGTGTCGACTTCTTCGTGGTAGCCTTCTTCACCTGCCAGGCCCGTCGGGGAACGCCCGTTGCTGATGGCGAGGCCTGGTCGGCCGACGGAGGGGTCCCTGCCACGGTGATTGTCACCGCCGCGGCGGCAAAGGGGCCTGCCCCCACCACTTCGGGTTCAGTCCCGGGTGGCAGAGCAGGGAGACTGCAAGGGGACGCTGTCAGTACTCAGCATCATTGATACTTGGCAACTAGCCAAAACAACAACTCAGTACCTGGAGGACTCGACTTCTTGGGCCTTGCGTTTGCGCACTTGCCGCTGGCCCTTTGGCACCGGAGGTAGAGCGCCGGCCAACTCCACGCTCTGGTCGGAGGAGTTGTCCCGGTGCGGTTCGCCTTCGGCTCCCCCTTCCGCATGCGAGTCCACGCATTCGGCAGACTCGCTGCTGCCTTGGGCTGCGGCAAGGCGAGCCTTCTTGGTCGCCGTGGCTGCAGCAGGGCACGGTTCTCCTTCGGCTTCTCCTCCCGCCTGCGAGTCCACGCGCTCGGCGGACTCGCTACTGCCTTGAGCTGCAGCAAGGCAAGCTTCCTGGACAGCAGAAGGGAGGAGATGATATGCTCGGGGGAGGTCAGGCTGCGGCGGCTAGCTGCAGTACAGCTCCGAGTGTCCCTATAGGAATTTCTTCAGTTCAGTACCGGCGCAAGTAGCCGATTTCTTCAGCGAAGGAAGTCGAATACTTACCGGCGGGGGCGGATTTCGCGCGGAGTACAAGGTGGGCACGT
Organism: Panicum hallii; assembly: GCF_002211085.1. Lineage (NCBI taxonomy): Eukaryota > Viridiplantae > Streptophyta > Magnoliopsida > Poales > Poaceae > Panicum > Panicum hallii. The sequence continues at coordinate 36,711,184 of NC_038046.1, read as the reverse complement.
ACGGCACGGTGTTTACGTCTAGCAGCACCCGCTGAACCCGCTGGAGCGCGACTTCGTCTGGCACCTCCTCTGTGCACATGCGAGAAGGGTCAGCAGGGCCGGTGTACTCGAAGCCCAGGCAACATCGCTATTGGATGGGTTGGACGCGGCGCTTGTAAAATGAGAACATGACGGAGGCGCCGGTCACTCCCTCCTTCTTCAGCGCTTCGATGGCCTCCAGCAGCTCTTTGACCTGTATCATCTCCATACCGGAGGGTTCAAGGTTCCATTCCCCCCTCACCACTGGCGGTCTGCTCGACTTCGTCGGCAGGGGGGAGCATGGTTTTCGATGTAAAACCATAGGTTTTTCCATCCAGGAAGGTTGGAGGGGAATTTATATGAAAGGTATTTTTCGCCGACCTGCTATCGCAGTTGGATGCCGGCGCCCCCCACTACAGCAAGTTTTTTCGTGGTTGGTTGGGGTTTGACGCGGAAGAGGAAATGGAACAGATCCCAGTGGGGTTCGATTCCGAGAAATGCTTCACAGAAGTGGATGAAAATGGAAATATGGCAAATGGAATTCGGATTGAGGTGATGGAGCTCAAGCCCGTAGTAGTAAAGAAGGCCGCGAAAGAAAGAACAAGTGGGGAGGGCCAATCCCCGTTCGGCAAAATGGTAGAATGTGACGATTTCGTCGACATTCTCCATGGGGAAAGGTTCACGGAAAGAGGGGCGCCAGTTGACAAGGTTTTTCTCTTGCAGCAACCCCTCGGAAACCAATTTTTTCAGATTGTTGAGGGAGCACTTACTGTGTGTCCACCCCGTCGTCAATGGCTCCGCATCCTTCTTCATTCCCTCGATCTCCGACTTCTTGGACGCCATCTCCAATGCGCTAAGCCACGAGATGCTCGGGGGCTGCGGGGAGAGGGGTGGGGAGGTTGGAGCGGGAGGATCTCCTTGAGGGGATGGCGGCGGCGTTTTGGTTCAGATTGGGGTTTTGGTGGTTTTTGGCGGACTGCGGATTGAAAGCACAATTTTCCCTCCTATTGCCGCGGGGTTAAGTAACCAGCGGGATGGGGCAAAGTTACTGTTCTGAAGTTCAAGAGTCGTTTTGTGGAATATTCCGAAGGTGAAGGGTCATTTGGTGATCTAATTGGATTAAATATTCGATTAATCATTTTTTCAGGGCTAATTAGCCCGAAAAAAGGGGTTTTTCGAATCTTTGGTCTAATTACATCATTTGTACCATCGCTTTGGTCTCCCCTTAACGTGTCATTGTTTAGCCTGTATGCCATGATTTTTGGACCCTTATCTCCAATTTTTTGGGATTTGGATTCAAGGCTCGGGGGCTGCGGGGTACGTGGCATCGACTACTTATTTTTCGAATTTCTTTGAAGGATAAGGAGGATTACAGATTAATGGGACCCTCAGCCTGATTCTCCGATTCAACCTAAGGCTCGGGGGCTACTCCATATGGAGTGCGATTTTGCAATCGCACACCATAGTAGGAATAAAATTCAGGGCTTGAGCACCTCATAGCTTCGATGCAGCCAAAGGAGTACTCGAAGAAGGGCTTCAAGATGAATCATCAGAGGAAGTCGAAGACTGCTTCGAAAGTACTCGATAAGACTGCAGTACTCAGCTACGAAGAGCTCGGGGGCTTGTCAGACCCGGGGCCACCGGGCTGGGCATGTTACGAAGTTTAAGAGATTAAGCCCGTCTTATCTCTTATTCATTTTATTTATCTCTTGTTTATCCTGTTTAAATAGGAGATAGAGCTAACCAACACGGAGAGGATCTACTCGAGATCAGTTCTGGTGTGATCCCTCGGAGGGGGTTGGTTAGCATCTTTGTAACTCTGACCTCTCGGATATATAAGGGAGGTCAGGGACCCCCCTCAAAACAGAAGATCATTAGGTCATTCTACACCAAAGGGAATACAAACCACCATACAGGACGTAGGGTGTTACGCTCTGTATGGCCCGAACCTGTCTAAAAGCCTTGTGTTCCTTGCACCTTCGAGTTCCTGATCTCGGCGTCTCCTCACCCAAAACTTACCACCTTGGGTATATCCCTCGGTGGGCAGCCGGTTAAACACCGACAAAGACGGAGTGGAAGATGAATCGGCACCATAGCGGTTTCCAAGGAGCCTGATGCAGAGTAGTCACATCCCCTGGAAGTTGAAGAGGCACGCCTGTATGGATTTCGAAAGTCGAAGAGGCAGGGCGATTAAAAGAAAAATGGTTTCGGAATAACTATTGCCGAAACCAGGGGGCATGTGTTATCACCATAATTCAGGCGGGCCAGAAAGGTGGGCCGAGAAGCAAGATGGGCCAGAAAGGTGGGCCGAGAAGCAAGATGGGCTAGAAAGGTAATCATATAGGCTTGCGAACCAGCCCCTGTGTGGTTGTTTGAGGCCAGGGTTGGCCGTATATCTAGATAGGCATGTGTGTTTAAATAATTTAGATATAGATAGCCAAGATTCGTGTCGTGTTTAGTTAGGATTGGTTAGGCAAATCTCCGGACTATAAATATATACCGTGGGTTATGAATAAAGGAATCAATCAATTATTCACCAACAACTCTCGTCGCATCGCCACCCTTGTTCTAGGGTTTCTCGGGTAAGTGCCTGCGTGATCGAGGCCGCATCGTCCTTGCTTATCCACCTTTCGTGTTTCTCGTTCAGAAGCGTTGTTGATGGTGAGTAGCACTAGTTATCTTAATATTTATAGGGTAGCATCGGCTCTTCCATGCTTTAATTGTGCATTGCTTGTTACCTGTAAATGTTCAGCTGTCCCTGTATCCGATCTCGGGTATAAGGGCAGCACTTTGCTCTGTTCTTGTTTAGTAGATCCAATCTGTTATTGTTAATCTTCGTCCATCTAAGGTTTAGTTTAATATCTGCATGATTAGGCCCTTCAAACCGGTTGAATGTTCCGGTAGTGTGTTTGGCGCTTTATAACAGCTTAAAAAGGGATTGTTCTGAGAATCGGTTTTTTGTTGGTTTTTAGGCCTCTGTTTAGGTTGTTGTTTCGTTACCTTCCGTATCTGCTAGGCTCAATTACGTGTAGGATGTTCTGGTTATGCAGTGAAAGCTTTAACCGTCGTAGATTGGATTAGCTTAATGTTTACAAAGCAAGATTTATGTTACCATTGGATATATTTGCCTTATTTATAGATCCGATCTGGTACCGAACACAATCGGCTCTTTACAGCCGATATAGGGAGCCACCCGATGAGCCGATCACGGCTCGGACTAATTTTTATACGTGTCTGTGCATGCAGAAAACTAACATATAACACCTTCCTGACCAGGTACAAGGTCAGGTGGCACGCCTAGCAACCCAGAAGCTAGGACGTGTGCCGGATCTCGAGCCGTTGACCGAGGGACCAGGGACCACCAGCAGTCCCGGGGGCCTCCTGGCTCCTCGTGTTGCCTGTCGCTGCTTGCCGGTGGGTTTTGACCAACAACACAGTCATACCCGAGTTCCACATGGATAGTTTGCTTCTGTTTCGACTAGTCCTACTCGTGGCCGAGTAGCCTATAATAGGTATAAGATATGGGACATGTCCCATCCGTTATTCTAGAAAGTCTATGCTATGTGTACAGTGCCGTGGTTCCGGATCTGACAGTTAGTTATTTTTAATATTGCGATGTAGACGTCTGATGGAAATTAGCGCCGGATGGAAAATTTCCATCAAACGCTCGTGGCTAAGGGATAGGGTTTTTGGCATTCTTGCCCCTATTTCGAAGTGAAATGGTGATTTTGCCATTTTTGTGACTATATGAATTTGCCCCTTTTTGGAAAACGAAGGGAGCTTTACCCCTGTTCCATGCAGTGTTAGCGCTAAATGTAAATGCTAAACAGTCGGTCACCTACTGTTTAGCTATTTATTCGGACTAAACGGCCATTTAAAAGGGTTAAACGGTAATTAAATGGGATAAACGACTGATTAAACGGACACGGCCAATCACTGTGTAGCGTATACACGTCATGTACACGAGCTGAATGGCCGTGTAGGCAAACAGTGGTTCCATGAAGACGAGTTAACGGTGTTAAAGTTGGTATAAAAAGATGTAACACCCTAATTTTTAAATTAGAAATCTAAATAAATTTTGATAAATTCTTTTTAGGATCCATAAGGTTTTTATTAAAATTATTTTGATTTTAGAGCATTTACCGTGAATTAACAATAATTCACTTAACCATAAAAATAAATATAAGAAAATATAGGTCCTGTGCATTTTATGCCGTATTGTATTATTTTATTGCTTGTCTTCCATTTGTATTTAAATTTCAAATTTAAATTCAAATGCATTCAAATATATTTCTTTTTCTCCCTCTCTTTCTCTAGTGGCCCAGCCCACTCTCTCTTTCTTTTTCCCCTCTCTCCTTTTTCTCCCGCAAGGCCCAGCCCAGCCAGCCTTTTTCTTTTTTTTCTTCACTCCCGCGCGGCCTAGCCGGCCCAGTCTAGCCCGCCCCTCTCCTCTCCCTTCTCTCTCTCACTATCAGGCGGGACCCGCCTGTCGGGCTCGTCCTCAAGCTCAAGCCAAGCTCAGACTCGCGTCTGAATCCGGCCGTGGCACGTCCTCCACCCGCGCGGTGCCCTGGGCCCCCACGCTAAGGCCCCTCAGCCGCCCTATAAAGCTACCGCCCCGCGCCCTCGGTTCCGCAAAACCCGCAGCAGCCATCTCACCTCACAAAACCCTAGCCGCGCAAGCCGTCGCCGCGGCACCTCGGCCGCCTAATGTGCCACCGCTCCGCCGCTTTCCGCTGTCGCGCAAGTGCCCCCGGGAGCTCCGCGTTGTGGTAAGGAGCATCGCCGGCCTATTTTCCCCCTTTTCCCCACTTTTTCGCAGGCGCGATTGCTTGCCGTTACCACCGTGTCGCGCGCCACCACCGTGCGCCCCTCTCCGGCCCCCGTCTCGCTAACCCAAGCCCCTAGATGCGTTCCACATAGCGCCCGTGTTCTCCCCATGCAGCCCACGCGTGAAACCAAGCCTGGATGGCCGTTTTCGGCCAAGTCCGACGAGTCCGCCACCGTTTGCCCTCGCCGCCAGCATCCAGCGCCGTCGCCCCGAGCCGCCAGCCGCTCTCGGCCGTCCGATCTAGATTTGATGGTCTAGATTCAATCTAGACTGGGGTCAAATAACCTGATACTGGTCAACCCTAGGATCTTTTGCCCTTTAGTCCCTGAGTTTTATCAAAATCAACCCGCAGTCCACGATAGTTCAAAAGTATTCACGAGTAGATTCTTTTTCTTCTGTTAAAGCCCCTATTTTTTTCTAAAATAGAACCCACCGTCCCTAGCCCCTCCGTTTTTCAATCTAAACCCTATATTTAAGGTTTAGTTATATTTTAGCCCTCGGTTTCTTTGTTCAGAGCCCTTCCAGTTTCAAATCTTTTAGAAATAAGCCCCTCAAATCATGTTTTAGCCATAACTTCTTCGTTTTAACTCCGTTTTCATTGATTCTTGTGCTCACGCGACCCTTGCAATGTATACAGTAGCTTTATAATGTTATTTTGCTCTATTTATATTATTTGGTGTACTGTTTCTTGTTTATTGTACTTATTTGTTTGTATGTACTTGTGTGTTGCGATAGACGGTGCGCAGTTCGAGGGTCCGCAATGTGACAGTTCATGTATTTGCAACGCTAGGCAAATATTTTGTTAGTGTGAAATATGTGTATGTTAAGCGTAAAGCTTATGTGTGTTTATGTGCAGCTTTTGAAAATTTGAAGTGCAAGTAAAAAGGGTATTTTTATAATTACAGAAAAACCTAGGGTTGTTTTTGCAAAATATGTTTGGTTGGGAGGTAATCTTGAAATAAGTGAAGGGTGGTTTTGCAAACGTGTTTTTCTTATTTTATCCCCTGTAAAAATTATGTCTTTATCCGAAAGTTTCATCTGAAATGTGTGCGGTGAAGTGTGTAAAAATTTTGGGTAAACTGGTAAAAATAAGGGTATTTATGTAATTTTATAAAAGTACAAGTCCTTTTATGCAAATGTTTGATTTACAAAAGTAACTTTCAAAATTTACTCAGGACTAAAGTGTAAAAGATGCAAGTCATCATGACATGTCTATCCAACCATTATGACGAGTCTATCCTGTCATTATGACGTGTCATAAATGCTTGCATTTAGGTCCTGAATTTTATAAAGTTACGCTATTTAGGACAAAAGCAATTCAAATCCAACTTTTATTCAAAAATTCACGTGTAAAAATATAAGTTTTGAGTTTTTGAACTTGAGCCCTAAAGCAATGTTGTAGAGTTTGAAAAACTCTCCAACTTTCATTTTGGGCATTTCTTCATTAGGGTTTTAAATCAACAGGAAATTTTGCTTTACAAACAAGCCCCTGCATTTTTATAAAATTACGCATAAGTCCTTGGGAAGTTCTAATTCCCTTTCTTCTCTGTTCTTCTTCTTTTTGTGCCTTATCCCTTCACTGGCGTTTCCTTTCTTTTCTTCACGGGCGGCGCTCCCTTCCCTGTCTCTCTCCCGTTTTTCCTCTCCTCCAATCAGTCAGCACAGGCAGCAGCTTGCTGGTGGCGCTCGGCGTCTCGGTCGGGCGCTGAGGCAGGGGCGCCAGCGCAAGCGGGCCCGGGGCAGCGGCCCAGGAGCAGGCGCTGGGCGAGCAGCGGCCGGCGGCACAGGAGGCGCGCACAGGGGCTGGCGAGCAGCTCTGCGCGGCAGCGGGCAAGCGCGCGGGCGCGGCACGCGAGCTGGTGGCGGGCGGAGCTCACGCGGCTCAGCCAGCGCAGGAGCAGACGGCTCCAGGCGAGCGGCGCGCGGGCTCGGTAGCTGGCGGCCCGAGCGGCTGGGCGAGCGCGAGCACACGTAGGTGCGCAGCGCACAGGAGCGGGAACGGGCGGCAGTTGCTGGGCGCAGGCGGGGGCAGCAGCTGGTGCGGGCCGTGGCAGGCGCAGGAGACGTGGAGGCGCAGCAGCCCCGAGCGGTGGACGTCCGAGCGCGCAGGCACGTGCGCGAGCTCGGGAGAGGAGAGTAGGCGGTGGCGTACGGGAGTTAGAAGAGCGCGTGAGAATGGAGCGCGTGCAGGTTGGTGGCCCAAGCGTACAGCAGCGCGCGGCTTGGGCCAAGCGGCGTGTGGCTAGACGAGCGAGCAGGCAACAAGAAGAGCAGAGCATGAGGGTGCAGACTGCGCATGCGAAGCCACGGCGCAGGCAGCAAGCGCGACGCTGGCGTGGGGGAGGCAGCAAATGTGCACAGGTGCGGGCGGCGCGCGTGAGCCGAGCGCAAGAGCGAAGCCGACGGCTTCAGGCGAGCAGACGGCGCTGGCTCGCGGGCGTTGGGCGAACAGGAGCTGGAGCGCAGCGCAGTGGAAGCAGCGCGTCGGTTCGGGAGTGGCGAGGGCAGGAGCGAAGGCTGGTGATGCGGGCGCACGGGTCGAGCAGCACGTGCGCGGCGGAGCAGAGTGGGCGCTGGAGCGTGGATGCGCGGGAATGACACGGCAAGGCTGGAGCAAGCACGGCGCAGATGCAAGCGGTGTGAGCGTGTGAGTGCACGAGCAGGACTCGAGCGGAGGTGAACGGCCCGGAGCGAGCAGTGACGTGCAGGGCGGTTTCAGACGCATGAGCAGCAGCGCGATGCGGGCCAAGGACGCGCGCGGTTCGGGCGTGCGCGGGCGGAGGTGAAGCGTGGCGGCTCGGGACAGACCCGCACGAAGGGCAACGAGGTCGCGCACGGTTGTACCTTGGCAAGGACGGTCACGGAGGGACCTGCGACGCGGTAAGGCCGAGGCGAGTGCGGGCTCGGCAACAGGAGGAAGAAGAATAACCATGCAGGGCGACGACGTGCAGAGCGATGATGTGTGGAGGTGGCGACCGGATGCGGTGAGCTCAGAGGAGCCACACACAGCGAGCTCCCTCGATCCTCGCGGAGGCGGAGAAGTGCCTATGGCGCGGCAAGTCGGAAGGAGAAGTTACGGAGCAAAAGCGGCGCACCGAAAGTGCAACCTAGCGCGGCGATCTTGCAAGAGGCTACGCGGGTGTGCCGGTCAAACTTCAGCGGCACACGCGCGTGAGCAGTGAAGGCTTAGCCGTGAGCAAGGAGACCCTGAGGTTCGCAGAGGCATCGGCATAGTGAACCAAGCCGGTTCTATCGTTTCGTCCCAGGGACCCACGACATCCAGCAGCTCCTATTTCTCGTCGATCGCCGAGCAAGACCACAAATCACCGCAGGGTTTACCTCTTCGGCTATTCTCTAACCACTACAATTCCCGGTAAACTTCTTCGTCACCCATGGAATCTCGTCATCGTCGAGCTCATCTTATCGCCGATCCTGTTCACCGCGGGAATTCACTTTTCGCGTGTTCTCCTTCATAACCAAGGCTACCCCAAGGTTTGCCCTGATTCACTGAATCTTCTTAATGTCGGCGATTCCTTTGCCGGAATATCGTCGTTATCTTCTTGTTATCTGTTTTCCCGGACCAGGGACTTGATTGCTATGCTTTAAAAAGTTCTAGGGTGTTCTCTGTAAAATTTCCAAAGTTTTCTTTATTTCAAATCAGTGAACGTTTACAAGTTTTATGTTGTGCTCTTGAATTGAAAGTCTTGATTTGTGGTCTAGGTTAAAAATTAGAGAATGAATGATTTACTTGTACCTTGTGTTGTGTGCATGTGTTATAACTGAAAAGTAATTATAGGATGTGTGTTTTAAGTGGAGTAATGTGACAATTAGTTAATCCTATCACCCGAGTGCTCATATCTCTGCCCTCAAGACATTGTCCTCGTCTTGATTGTCGTTTCCTTAAGGTTCTCTTCGTATAAAGATCCTTGTTAATCCGTGTGTATCTGCTACTTAGCCAATACCTCTCTGCAGCTATGCTTTAGTATCGGCTATCAGATCAGCCGCTAAGCATCTGCTTCCTTTGAGTTTAGAATACTTCTGTGTAGCAGTTATCAGCCGGTGCATTTCTTTTGGTATGCTTCTACCATCGGCTGGTTAACTGAAACGATTGTTACCTTTCTAGTATCGGCTACTGCCGATACAATTCTTTGTTATGTCTTACACCGGCTGCATATAGTCGATATATCAAAGGTATATGTATACAATCTTAGGGTTCTTGCCATCGACCGACCCAAGCCGATTTTGGTTGCTTTTCCATGTCGGTCAAACACGGCCGATCAATCCTTAGTTTCCCCATCCATATCCACATACTTCTATCAGTCGATTTATCAACTGAGAAATCGGCTATATATCTATCGGCCATATACCCTTAACCACACTCCATTCGGCTATACGTCACTCAATTGTTGTACTGACGTAATCGAGTCGATATAACCACACTTAGTTACCTAGAATAACACTTAAGCACATCTCAGTTAAGACATAGTTGCTCTAGGAATCATCCCTCTGCTAAAGTAATCGATGCTTTCATCGATCAATTAGGAAACCGATGCACCTTTCCATCGATTAAACCTCTATTGTTTCCAATCGGCTCTATTGTAATCTTCAACGAGTAGCCGATTCTAGTTAGTTGTTCCCCTAAAGCTCTGTCTAAGTTTAGTTCAGATCTTTTTGGTTGTTATATGAGTGGTATGTTAAATGAGTGTTGGATTGCAACTTTATTATGAAGTAGGATAGTTTTATGTGCACACTTTGAATGTAATGTTGCATTGCATGTAGCTACGACTACTTCCACAGACGGTACCTACGAGATCTCCCAGAAGTCTACAGAGGATGTTCCTGAAGACCAAGTGAACGTCACCAAGGGATTAACTGAAGCCCCGAACCAAAGTTCGGAAGATATTGACATCTCTAACTTCAGTCCCACCAGTAAAGGCAAGCCCCGGACATATCCCACTACTTTATTTACACTGCAATCTACGTCTATTTATCTACACTTATGCATTACGTCTAGGAGTTGTAATGAAAACCCTAGGTGCATTGATACTAGGAACCAATGTATTGAACCTGAGTCCATATCGGCTAGATGCTCTGCTAAATAGGGCCAGTAAAAGTCGAGTGATTTCCTGTCACTCGCGCGATATAGGAGTTGCATGTTTACATTTCTGCAATCACTATAAGGATGACGGACAGGGTCATGTGCTGTATCATGACCTGAAGTTTTACCCTGTCTATTTTGTTAAAAGTTGATAAGGTCGATCCATGTGGTAGTGGTGGCTAAGCGTTTGAAAGTACTAGCCACATACCGCGAAATATGGTAAGCGGCAAGCCTAGTAACCGATCGGCCCGGCAAGTGGACATACCTCCCACCACTCGATTAATTTGGTTTTTCTCACGCACCGACGTGCGGGAGTACGTTCTGCATAGCAGACAGGAATACGGGTTTTGTAGTCGCGCTACAGGCGAATGTCCTGCACGCATTGGGTGTGCGTACGGTCCTACAATCGCTTGTGGTGGACCTGATCCACGACCCGGAATGAAAGGCAAACGGTTGCTTCGGAACGCCCTGTTGGTATTCCAAGCGTGTGTGTTAGGTTTTCCTTGCAAGGTTGAATTTCGATTAAGGAATCGTCCGCCTCTCACGATGAATGAGACTGCTTATCCCTTTTACCACATAGAGTAAGAAGTGTAACTAATGATGGAACAATCTTGATGGATGATAATCCCTACCTTGCTTGTTTAGTGTAGGTGCTTACCTAGAATGGCTAATCAAACTAGAATCTGAAAGCTAAAATTTGAAAGTAGTTCATACTCTTTGTTGCTTTTCAGCTGAAAATAAACCCAGAACCTTTACAATGCCTCCATGAGTCTAGTTATGGGCTAAAGTATACCCAATCCCGGGTAAGCCTTGCTGAGTATTAATATACTCAGCCTTGCTAGTTTTATGTTTTTCAGGTAAAGCCTTTGAAGATCCTACTCTTCCCCTGCCTTGGCCCTATGCTCTTCCAGAAGATTGGTCCGTGGAATGGGATCCGTCCCCGGCCAACACTAATGATACCGAGTGATGTCGTGCCTGGGCTTAGCATGACATCCATCTTGACGGCGTGTTGTGAATCGTCGCGTATGTTTTCCGCTGCTAAAAACCATAACTTTAACAGTTTGTAATGTTTTCTCTAAATTTGAAACTTTGTACTAATGTTGGAAACTCTTGTAACGTAATTCTCTGTGATGTAAAATATGATGGTGACTGTATCTCTGGACTCACCTTCGTGTGAGGTAACCTTATTGACCCTGTATTCGGTGGTTTATCGGGATGTTACCCGACAGGCCAAGGGATTATACCGTTTGAAGCACGTTGGAGCCCTCAGGAATGGACTCACGTACTTGAGCCGGTATAATTCCGGTTGGTTCTGCCACACACAAGCGTAAGGTTTTGAAGACGTCCCTGAGTAGCAGCAGTACTTTGATGAAGGCAAGTGGTCCTTGATCGTATTCCAGTTCTAATAACTTTCTATATACACACATTTACTTTATATGCATGCATGTGTTTATGATATGATGGATCCCAAACTAAGGATGTGCCTAGTTTCTTTTGAACTTTCTTGATTAAACCTGGGTTGTTATATTTATGTTGAAGCTACGCTAGTTGTTTTTATTTAGATTTTGGTTGGATAACCTGAAAATCATGCTACACTGATTTTACTCATGTTCTGGAATACCTTTATGGTGATAATTAAGATCATTGCATTAATTGGAACATGGAGAACCACCTAGGAAAATAGTACAACCACAACACTACATGGCTCTGGTCTTGACTAATTAATTAGAAACTTTAGCTTGTAATGGTTTTACCGAAAGGGCAAGAGGGGAGTGCGTTGATGGGGTATAGCTCGGTCCTCTTGAGGCTTTATGATATGTGATCCTTGGCTAAGGCACTTCCTCATTTCGGAGGGTTATGACCGCTTTGACTTGAAATCTTAGCGGATTGTCATAAATTATTGTAAAGCCCTCGTAGTGAATCCCTGCCACTCACCTCGGAAGTGTTTAAGGGTCTTGCAAACCCGGGCATCAAGGGAAACACAAGTTGTGGGTAAAGTGTACAATCTCTGCAGAGTGAAAACTAATATATCAGCCGTGCTCACGGTTAAGAGCGGTTTGGACCCTCACATGATAATTGAACTTAAAGATGATCTAAATTGATGTTCTTCATTTATTATTGTTATCTTATCTTTTTTATTTATTTAAGGGTTGATATATACTTAAATTTAGTTAATGCTTGCTAAATAAAACTTGATCAATTAAAAATGCTTATCGCAGTCAAACCATATCAGCTTTTTCTTAATTTTGACCTTACATGTTATAAAATTTACTCCACTTGCTGAGTACCAACCATAAGTGTACTCACGCTTGCTTTATTAAAACCAATGCTGCTCAGAATAAGATAATTGTCCGAAGTTCCCTAAAAATTTCGAGGAGTTCTAGGCGTATGTCTCCCAGTCATCTGCATGTAAAGTTGAAGTCCTCTACTAGTTATAAACGTTTATTTGTTCGCTTAATCAGATTAAGACTTTCAGTCATGTAATAAAGTACTATGATACTCTCTTTCGTTATGACATTGTTTCAGGTATACACTTGTAACGTCTATCATATATGTGGAACTTGATCCGGGCACACATATGAGATATATTCGGTTCCTTTCCCAAAACCGGGTGTGACAAAAGACTAGTTTGCCCATACGGATTTGCCCCTACTATTACATAAACTTTGTGATTTTACCCTTTTTTGAAAAGAAGATCTGGACAATTTTTGACACGTCTAAAAAAAATTTTGTGAAGCAAATTCAAAACAGATTTTTATAACTTTCAAACATGAGCCAAATTTGATAAATTTTTCAAAATTTTGGCAGCAACATGACACAATGTGCATTTTACCTCAAGTGCACATAACTTGCATATGCATCCAATAAAATCCCTAGATCATGAATTTGTCCAATAAAAGCACCATAACACACATATACAAATGTCCGCCAAAGTCCACCAAAAGCAGCAGATCATATTCCATCGTATCCAAACAGAGATACCATCATGTCCATATCATATCCCCACGTACAAGACCAACAAAAGCAAGAATATATATCCAACAATAAAATAAAACCAAGTAGTTGAGTGCTTATACAAGTCAAATGGTAAATATCACATTTGAGAATCTATACCTAACAATGCAACCAACTCCCTGTCCTTCCTCCTCTTCCTCTTGCTCTTCCTCCTCACTCCACCCCTTCCCCTCCCCGTTTCCAACTTATGCGGAGCCCGTTACAAAAGCAATTTGTTTCCTATAAGATCTCCTAAAATTACATGAAATTAGGATCAACAAAGAAAATTGCAGCTTATACGAGAATTAGGATGAAATTTGATTGTATATAATGATGGATACAGAATTTCTATGGAACTACAATGTCTACGGTCGGATTCAAGCTCTATCCGTGCAGCTGCGGTAACTGCAATTGATTTTGATCAAGCACTAACATGCATTTTACTATTCTCTTATTGCTTCAATGATGATTTCTCTTTCTTTTACGGTTACTAATGACCATTTATGATAAGAACAAAGCACTCAGAATCCTACTCCTCCGTTTTCCGGCACCACCAGGATGAAGACAAATCCAAAGACAATATGCACAAAGAGAGACATAATACCGCAACGAGAACAACGAGGAGCAGGGCAACAAGGAGGAGCAGGCCCCGTCTCCGTGTCTCTCCGAATGGCGCCAATGCCGGCGAGCGGAGGAGGAGGATGCAACTGCACAGATGCAGACGGTAGGGCACACTGAATGCCGCATGCCTAGGCCGCCGCCCACGCCGCGCCGAGGCTGCCGCCGCATGCGCCCGCGCCTTAGCGGCTGCGCGGCTGCGCGAGCCCACGACGGTCACTGGTTGCAACGCGCGCGCCTGGACGGACGCGCCTGCTGCCGCCGCCTACTAGGGTTAGAGTAGCGAGCCAGAGTTTGGGGAACAGAACCAAGAGAAAGAGTTTTGGATAAGATTAGCGGCCTACAGTTTTTTCCCATTGCTCTAAATAGTTTTTCAATTTATTCCAATTTTTAAGCGCATCCAACCACCATAGCTAAAATCAGAGATAAACGGAGCCTTGGTTTTTAAAAAGTAGAGGTAAAATCGTACAATCGAAATAATATGGATAAAATCCGTCGAAATAATACGGGTAAAATCATCGTTTGACTTCGAAACAGGGCAAGAACGCCAACAGGGGTATTAGGGCTGGTCTTGCGATGGCAGCGAGTGCTTAGGGTTCCATCCATCGCGCCCAAATCGAATAGAATCGAGTTCCGCCGCCAGTGAGGAGCTCGGCGCACGGCGCAGGATGGCGAGCGGCAGCAGCAACGGGGAGCCGAGCACGGCGCCGCAGCCGAATCGGTGGTACGACCTCCGATTGGGCTCCTCCTGCCGCGACTCTTCCCCCACTGCCAAGTTCTGCACCCTACGCTGTAAGGCCATCCTCCCCTTTCTTCCTCTATTTTTTTTCTACTCGCGAATCGCGTCAGCAACTCGGCAAGCTTGAGTGTCCAGCCTGCGGCGACTTAGCCTAGGATCCGCATCAGGATGTTTCAAGCGCTGGTTAGCACCAGAGAAGGTAGGGTTTATCTTGGACTGAGTGCTGGTCCTGTGTGGGGCGTCTGGCGTTTATGTCGCGGTCTAGAACTCGTTGAGTTGGGGGCTTGCAGACCTGTGCTGCTACGGGGCATTTGGGTTTTTATTACCCCACAGCGTTTCTTTGTTTGACTCATTAGCGTTTATGGTGCCAGGTGTTGATTGATTTTGTTCTGATGAATGTATCTCTAAATTTGGTTTATCAGGAAGGATATGCTGTATCTAAATTATCGATCATTTTGATAACAATAGCAAAATAGGTCTTCAAAAGAATTGGACCCTTTCTTCAATTTTTTGTGCATGATGTCGTGGAAGTTTTATCTGTTCTACTAGAAGGTATTATGGAATCAGACCTTTGTTGCATATTTTTTTATGTCAAACTGTTTATTAGCTTGAATTTTCTGCCAATGCTTTCATAGAGTAACAGTTAGCTCACCAGGTGAGGGAGCTGCCGGCAAGAGTTCAAACCCTGGTGGCACAAAAAAGAAAATGTCCCTTGCTGGCAACCCTAGAAAATAGTGGCAGGGCACCAGCCTGTGGTAATGGTGCGCGTACATGGGTAGTGGCAGTGGTTGCCATCCCTCGGTAATGGTGTGGCCCTATATGGGTGAAGCTGGGCTTCGGGTACTTTTCTTGGTCGATTGACTGCCAGCTTCTTCTTAATACAATACCGTGGGGCTGTCTTTCCCCACCAGCCGAGTTCTTTTTTATTAGCTTGAATTTTCCCCATTGGGTTTTAGACTTATGCACTTGGTATTGCCCTATTGGAGAGCAATAGTTTTATTTTGAATAAAGATCCACAGTTAAAGAGCATTGATCGTTGCCTCCTACAGCTACAAGAGACTGAAACTAGCCATCTGTTTCTTATGCAATTTAGCCTCATTTCAGTGATGGTCCTTTCATTTTTGTGCAAACTTTGCTGCTGATGGGGCATTGTTTTCCTTTGAACGATATTGTCTTCCTTTGTCAACATCTCCATTTTCTCACTTTCTTCTTTGTGTTAGTGCTTATGATCACTCTCTAACTCCTCTATCTGTGAGTTACTCTTACTTTGTTTACCTTTTGTTGCTAGAGTTGCTTGGGCTATTTCCTTGACTTTCGTACGTTTAATTACATCATTTGTTTCATTATTAGTTTACCCAACACTACATTGCATTTGACAGTAGTATAAGCTAAAACATTACTATCTAAAGACTGTAGCACAATAAATATATCAGAAGAAGCATCTTACTTGGTTCAGTGCAGCCCGTATCTTTTCAGCTCTTAGAAGTATGGGAGTTGCTCTTGAGACCTTGTACTTGCTCTATATGCCACTGGAGGAGGACATCACTTCAGGCTGCTTATTATAATCTTCTTCATCTCATCTTTCTCATGGACATTATCCTGGGAAACATCCATTTACCTTTCTGCATCCTCTCCATCATCACACGTAAGTATTTACACATATTCTGGCATCTCCACCCCAGAATTTGATGGATTCCAAGCCCCTTTCAGCCTCTAGTAAAGCTGTCATTCGCTCCACAGCCTCCTCTGCAGTAAGTTGGTTGCTTGCCTGGGTTGAAAATTCTTCAAGGCCGTTTGATCATATTCCCTTTGTTTTATCTGTGTATTCAACCATTGTCTAATGCCTGTGAGGACTTGGTGGCCACTTGATTGCCTGTTAGAAGTTACAGGCCACTTGATCTTCTTTCTGATCATTGACTAGATGTTAATGAAAAAATATAGCTGCTACTTGTGATCTGTAAAACTCATGTGCCATTGATTTTATTATAAGCCAAAAATAATGTTTTGCAATTAATAATTTTCTTACCTTTTATTTGACAGATGAATTTAAGCCAGCATCAATTGACAAAACTCAAGCTGGGTCTCTGCAGAGTACCAAGGATAACCGGGTTACAGTGGAATTCCATAATAATCAGCCTGGCAAGCCAAAGGCTACATTTGAGGGAAGCCAAGAAGAGTACAAGGATAGTGATGGTGTCTTGTTTTTTGACGGTGAGACCTTTCGCCTGGAGAGGTTACATCGGGCTGTCAAGAGACTAAGGTATGTTCGAGTTCCGGGAGAGTCTGCAGCAGCTAATTTGGCAACTACAACTACTGGAATGGGTGCAGAATCACATTCTCCTCCATTAGCTAAAGTCAGCAAGTCACAGGCCATGAGCAAACCTGCTGTTCACGCAGTCCCAGTAAGTTCTGTTACTATTTTTGTGCCTTAGATACTGGTTTGTCATTATTCTTTGTTTTGTTAGCTTTTCACTTTTAAATTGAGTAAAACAACACCTGACATATGGGATTGAATAATTAGTATGAAGACATCTGATAAGTTCTATTTAACCAACCAAACACTAAAAGTGCATAATTTCTTTGCTCAGATATTTTGTGTTCATTGATCACTTATCTTTATGTACTTTGAAGTCTTCAACAATCTTCGTTAATAGTATCTCACACTAGGCAAATTTCTGGAAATTGGGAATGTTGTAAAACATGCTACCCTATGAACTTCCTTTAGAAAGGTGAAATATTTAGCTAGGAGCTAGGAATTGTTATACACAAGTTATATGTTTGCCTAACTTCAAATTTTAATTGGATCAAAAGTTTATTTGAGTTCAATAGACTGCAGGCATCCCCTTTTGCTTCACAAGATTAGTGTTGTATTGATAATATACAAAGATATTAATATCTGATTTCTTTTAGTGGTGGACAAAAATAGTAGTCTTTGAACTTCCAGTTAATACTTAAACTTGATATTTTAGCACTAATGTTGCCGATTACTGTGCATTATCATGCCCTTGATTTTCTATCCATTCGATCAATTTGTAATTCATTGGTTACTTATTGGGTATGAAGGTTTGTTTGCAGAGTTTGGTACTTTGTTCTTGTGAATCTTGGCACTTTGTTAAGAAATGACTGTGTTACTTATTGTGAAAAACTTATCTTTGATTGGGACGTGAAACTTGACCAACCAAGGGACTCTCATGATGGTGATCTTTTTTAGAAGACCGTTATGCCTATTTTGTCAATAAAAAGGGTGACAATTTTGTTAGCATGCCATGGAGTCATTTTCAATTAAATAATGATGCTGAAATGTTGTTTCAAACTGTTACAATAACTCTGAACCATGGCAGCTGATGCATTCATGCATCTGATACATCCTGCTCTATTTTTAGCATCAAACAGGTAACATAGCCTTCTGTTGGGCTTTAGAAGATGGGAATTGAGATGGAAACAATTCTCTAAAGATAGTCCTGTACTGTTTCAAACATTATATAGAGTTTACTTAATTAGTTGCCTGCTTTTGGTCAATTTAAAAGCCTGTCATATCATTTCTAACTCTGGCATATTTAGGATGAAAATGTTTGTTTAGTCAGATTTGTTAATTACGAATATTTTGGTATGTTCACATAACCGTTGAACAGATCTTTGCTACCATCAGTATGTGATAATATATAGTTTCAAACTTTCCATTCTTTTGATTTTTCAAGGGACTACTAATCAATTATGACTTTGCAGGTTGAGGTTGAGCGCATTGACATCGGTGAACCTGAAAATCCAGGTAACATGGCTCTGTGTGACATAAATGATCTGTTTCTTTTTTGTGGTCCGGGGGTGGGTGGGAGGGTGGGATGTGTGTGTGTTGGGGGTGGGGGTTTTGGTGGGGGGGGGGGGGGTTAGGGGCTCATATTAGGGTACTCGAGGAAGAGGCATATTTGAGAGATCCACTGTAGTTGGTCCTAGCTCATTCAAGATCAGCTGCCCAGATTGGTCAATTGGGGACAATGGTTGTAGTTTGGGGTTATTATCCCCATGCTGCAGATTCAAATTGAGTTGGATTTATTATTTCACTGGATTTGTCTAATGTCGTGGCATGGAGCTAGGCATGTGTTGTTAGAGCATGTTAGCCGCATGGAAGCATGATAGATTTCGATATATTAAAACATGTTGCCTGGCTACCCTGGTACAGATATGGATACACAATGGATACTCAATGCGCTATGTTTTCGAAAACACTAATACTGTGATACACATATACGCATATATAATAAAAATAGAAAATACAGGAATTGACCATTGCTAGGAAGGCATCAACTTCAAAGTAAGGGAAAGCATGATAATATTTTTTTGGGTGGTGGTGGGAGGAGGTATCGGAAGAATATCAGCATCTGATACATGAGGGGTTAAGGGATCAAAGGTGTTAAAAAAGTATCTGAGAATTGTCAACCAAGTATTGAATTTCTTTTTGTTTGGAAATTAGGAAAATAACACATGTCAAAGGAATCTTGTTTGATAGGTATCAGAAGAGTATATATCTGATACATGAACATGAGCTTTCATAAGTATCCTGGCATTGGAGTCGTACTTGGGATTCCCATGAAACCTGTTTTCACGAATTCATAGAAAATCTAGTTGGCTAGTCGCAAGGCAAAGCATGTTACTTGCCACCCACCTAGGCCTACTTTCTGCCTAGGCATGAGTCACTACAACAACCATTTGCATTTCCATATTGCTATGTTTTCCAGCACTTCTTTAGAAGACCGTTCATATAAGAGGAGGGATTATAATTAATTAATTATCGGGAAGCAAAAGGTCAAATAGAGAAACATGATTAGTTTGCCCACATTCTTTGATTATTTCATTGTCCACCCACACTGACTCACCAATGTTTACCTTACCCTAGAGGATATATAAGTAGAAGTCAACACATCCCTTTTTTTTTTTGTAGTTGATCAAGATGATAACCATGTTTGCCAAAATCAGTTTGATCCGATGGAGGTTATGGGGTAGGACGACTTTTATTTCCTATGATTAGATTATCATGCCATGCCTCACAGCACTGGAGACAGATGTGACATCGATGCACAAAATCGAACTTTGAAGAGCTTTTCTCCAGGATCCTTGCCAGCAATGAGCACTAGAAAGTGTTAGTGGATGGTGTACGGTCAACCTACAACTAGATTGCACTAGTCACACTGGCTCCATTCTACATTAGCTTGAGACAAAGCTCATAATCCATTCACTGTGCGTTGAGAATTGCGATCATCTCTACTATTAAGGTAGACATATCTCCAACTGCAATTCTTCTGTTAGTCTGACGATCTAGGGTTCAACCTTGACTGCCACCTTCCCATCAGAGTTTGCTATCGACTCTGTTTGAGACTAGGACGTTTCACGAGTTGTACAATGTTTATCATGGAGATAAATTCACATGGTGAGAGGAAGGCTTACAGTAGCACAAAGGAACCTGGATATGTATCGATATCAATTAGTTTTCATACAATTGATGGGTTGATTAGCTTCCATACTTGTTACTTTCCAATTTGTTTGGTTTACTAAAAGTTGTTTCCATTAGTTCTAGGAGTCTTTTCATGGAGAAAATTTTGAACACTGCTAGGAGTATTTAACGAAGGAGAAAAAAGAAACTAAATTTCAGTTTTGGTAACTAGCGATGGTAAAAAGGTGTTTAGTTTCTCTTTAATGTTTCTTCTTTTCTTTTTATGAATCTATAGCCACAAAAAACACAATGTTAATCTCCAGATACTTGTGCAATGCCTCGCCTTAATACTAACACAAAGTACTTGATGCTTGCAAAGAGAAGTGCATACTTTAGAGATGAAAGGACAGTGGATATAGTTTTATAGGAGTATTAAGTAAGGTTGTTCTGGTGATTTCTCCTCCTTGGCTTATTTTCCATGCTAGAGACATAGATTGTTATCTATTAAAGATGGGTTAATACAAAACTAATTATGTTCTATTTGTTCAGAGGTTACGGTGTTGTTTACATTATGCTAATGTCTTTATTTCTAAGTCAAGATTTATCATCTGCGCTCGTTGCTCTCATGTTCATTGCAGGCCCAAGATACAACAACAAAAGCACCACATATCAGCCTGTCACCACAGACTCATTTGCCCTTTCACCTGATCCAAATGACGAAGAGGAGAACCTCGACATACTTGGTGATGATGATGACAATGTCTCACCAAATAACATGACCTCAGGACATGGGACATCTGTTTGTGGTTTTGACATCAACCTACCAGATCAGGGCAATATGGACGATGAAATCGCTGATGTAGATGTAAATGATGAGGCTGACGAGGGGCTCAATGCAGCCGAGGCACTGCGAGCTCAAGTGAACGCAGAAGGGGAGCAGGAGGAGCAGGACAGCTCTAGCTCTAGCGGGAGCGGGAGCAGCAGCAGCAGCAGCAGCAGCGGCAGCGGGAGCGGGAGCGGGAGCAGTGATAGCGATGGAAGTGATGGTGATTCGGCGAGCTCCGGAGCTGATGTTGATATCTGAGCTTGATATACAAAGTTTTCTTTCGGCTTGTCTTGGTTCACGATTTTCATTTTTAGCAAAAGGAGCTGTAAGGTCTGAATATGTTGACAAATATCGCACAGGTACATTGAACTATCATGTCAAACTTGGTTGGTCGGTTTTGTGGTTTCTAGATCTGGCCTAGAAGCATAGAATTTGTAAACAGATATATACAACTACATAAGAACCGTCCAATCTGCACTTGACTTAAGTGAACCATCGGCCATTCTATTAAGATGAGAGTTAGCACTTATTTATCTTATAATATGCCACGTGGTAACCCACATCTTAAAGCCAGATGATCCGAAAGCCAGATGATCCGACAAACAAATTTACTTAAGTGAAAGTAACTTCGGTAGTCCAGGTACGTGCTTTGTTATATGTCCAATGACAAGCACGCATACCTTGCCACATGTCCAATAACAAGCACACATACTGTGCCACATGTCCAATAACAAGCACAAGCACACATACCGTTTACATTTTGCGCATCACCAC
The DNA here is from genome assembly GCF_002211085.1 of Panicum hallii. Lineage (NCBI taxonomy): Eukaryota > Viridiplantae > Streptophyta > Magnoliopsida > Poales > Poaceae > Panicum > Panicum hallii. The sequence goes on along the minus strand of NC_038046.1, from coordinate 36,689,861 downwards.
ATGAACCATTGAGAGCAATTTTAAAAATTAAATAAGTTTAACATTCATGACTACAAGTTTATATAGTAGAGGAGGTTCAAATCTGAAATTTAAATCTTGTGCTTCACAATATAAGCCTTGGGGACATTAAGAGTAACATGAAGTATGGTTCAAGTTTCCTATCCACGATCTCCAAAAAGAACCCTACTACGCAGCAGAAAATATAACAAAAGCACGGTACAACAACAGTTTCTTTGCCCAAGTCACCATTATAACGGCCACTCAAGTCTACTCCTCACCCACACTAGGATCAGTATGGTAGAAGTAAAATAAAACGACCTCCGTCACCAGCAATTTAGGATTAAAAGCAACATGAGTACAAAAACTACTCGACAATTTAGAATTGAAAGCAACATGAGTACAAAAGATATCCGCAAGTCTTACACAATAAAATAATCAAGGATCATGCATAAGGTTCAAAAGTAAAAGGCTTTAAGATTAAGTAGAAATTGCATAAGTCTAACTCATCCTATCCTTAGCATATTCACTAGCAAGTGAATAGCTTATAAACATAACTAACAATTTTATTAGTCTTGCCCACGCCCACCACAAAATTTTAGTTATTCAACTAATATAACACCGATATAACAAGAGTATGAGCATTTAAACCATAACCATAAACAATAGGTAACTCTTCGAAGAATTCATGGGACTTGAGTTTGCTCATAATCGAGAGCATACCAATTCAAATTGATTATTAAACTTTGTAAGGGTGTACTTCTTTACCCACACGATATAAGGACCATGCGGCTCACCTTACCGGCCAAAGTTGGACAAGGGTTACTGGTGTCAACTTTTTCAATAAGCCTCAACTATCACTACTACGAAAAGGGTTTTTAGGGACGGGTAAAAACACATTTTTAGGGGCAGGTGCGATACCCGACCCTAATTCTCGTAGCTAAAAATACTATTTTCAGGGGCTGGTAATGCGCCCGCCCGTGAAAACACGTTTCTAGGGGCGGGTCACCCCCTCACCCACCCCTGAAAACACGTTTCCAGGGGCGGATCACCCCCTCACCCGCCCTACAAATCGATTTCCAGGGGCGCGGGGGGAGGGGAGGGGGGAGTGATCCACCCCTACAAATATGTTTCTAAGGGTGGGTGAGGGGGTGACCCGCCCTAGAAATGTGTTCCCAGCCCGCCAAAAATTCACCGATTTGAATTTAAAATTTTCAATTCTGTTTCTCGCTATTTTTTAAGATTTGGATTCCTGCCAATTTTGATCTATCAAGCTAGTTCGTGATCGAGACATGGAATATATTTGATAAATATAAATACCTATGCATACAAAATTAAATCATATGGAAATAAAACATCATTAGAGTACATCATTAAAGTGCACATTGAATACATGTTTTTCGCTTATTCCCTACGAACGCTACTAGAGGCGGCACGGTGCTCTTGATTCTCCCACTCACGAAGGCCAATGTATTTAGGGTCCGTTGCTAATTCTTGTGCATCTATTGTCGGTAAAACCCGCCGGCGAGCAGTGACAGGCAACACGAGGAGCTGGGAGGCTTCCGGGACGGCTGGTGGGCCCCGGTCCCTCGGTCAACGGCCCAGTAATCCGGCGCACACCCTAGCTTGAAGTCGCTAGGCGTGCCACCTGATCCTGCACCTGATCAGGAAGGTGTGATGTATCAAATTCCTGTACGCACAGACACATGTAAAGGTCAGTCCGAGCCGTGATCGGCTCATCACTTCCTCCCCGGTATCGGCTATAGAGAGCCGATTAAATCAATACCGGATCGGAATCTTTGGGATAGGCAATGTATATATATGCTTACCGACAAAATAAATCTTGCTTCATAAATACCAATCTGATCCAATCTACGACAACTAAGCCCTCATTGCACGATCGGAACATCCTACACGTGATTGAGCCTAACGAATACATAAAAGCATCGGAACAGATGATCTAAACAGAGACCAAAGAACCAACCAGAGAGCCGATTCCTAGAGCAACCTCTATCCGAGCTATGATCCAATGCTAAACATACTGCCGGAACTTTCAACTCGTTTGCAAGGCCTAATCATGCACATATTGAACTAAATCTCCAAATAAGCGGAAACTAGCCATAACAGATCGGATCTACTGATAAAGACAAAGCAAGATGCAACCATCGTATCCATGATCGAACACGACGATTGCTAAGCAAACGAGAGCAACGAACAAAACATGATTAAGACACAAAAACGATAACATTACTCTATGCGTGCTAAGATGACTAATGCTACTCGCCATCTACAAGGCTTCAGAACGAGCAACACATAAATAGACGAGCAAGGGTAATGCTACCCCGATCACGCAGAGCGTGATCGGGGCCGCATGGCACTTACCTGATGAAAACCCTAGAATAGGGGAGGCGATGCGCCGAGAGTTGTTGATGAATGATTCTATTTCTTGTTTATTCATGGTACATATTTATAGTCTGTAGACTTGTCCTCCTTAACTAACCCTAACCAAACACGACACGAATCTTAACTGCCTATATCTAAATTTACAAGGCCTTTCTGGCCCCAATCACCCGCACAGGGTCTGATTCGCAAGCTTATCGTAACTGTCTTCTAGGCCCATCTTGCTCCATGGCCCACTTCTGGCCCGTCCAGATTATGGCCATAACACATGCCCCCCTGGTTTCGGCAATGGTAATTCCAAAATCACCTATTTTAAAATCGCCTCGACCCTTCGGCTTCCGATCCGTACAGCCATGCCCTTTCGACTTCCAACGGATGTGACTGCTCTGTATCAGTCTCCTAGGGAACCGTTACGGTGCCGATTCTCTTAACCTTTCTGTTTACCCTTATAAACTTACCCCGGCATCTTCCCCAATCATCTTTCTCTCACAGCCATTAACCATTGCGCTTCTTCTTTTCTCTTGTCATGGCTTCTTCTTCTTCTGCCTCCTCCATCATTTCTTTTGAATCCGAAACCTCCCGAGAGCCAACTCCAGAATACAATCCGATAGCTGCTTACGAAGTCCGTGCCCCCCTGCATTGGGATGCAGAAGAATGGGATTTTCATTCCCAGTCAGAGGATGATAAATCCCTGACCGATGGTGAGGATCTTTCACTCCTCTTCGGAGCCGAGCTGGAGGAAGACGAAGATGATGCATCTTGGGGGGAAGACTTCTCCTCCTCGGAAGAAAGAGTCGATTCCTTTTCCTCCGAAGAAGATCCGATGGCAGGTAACTTCCTCCTTGGCAGGTCATCAGACGAAGCTTCCAACGACACCGAAGAAGCCGAAGACGATGACGGCTTCACCAGCAACAACAACGGGCATGATGACAGCAGCGACAATAGTAGCGATGATAGTGGTGCTAGCGTTGCTCCGCCGGCCAAGTGCCGCAAGACTACTGGCGTGTACTGGTGGTAGGTTGTAGCACCACCATTAGTTTGTTTCAAGGGAGCAGTTAGCTCTTCTTTTGTACTTGCTGCTTTGCTATGAATAGAATCCTCTTTTGCATCAGTAAATTTCTTGCACATAACAATCTGCTCAAGAGCCGATGGCAACGCATCGGCCTTAGAGTGTACCAGTTCAGATCTGAAACAACTTTCCAATTTACTTTACCCTCTGCCGGACCTCAAATCCAAAACAGTTCTCTGAAGACTCTAGGATCCAGTCTAACTTTGAACTTCTTTTACTCATAAACCCTAGCCGCAGAATCCTCCTCTGAGCCTTGAGACGCACATTCGATCCTGCGCCACCAGCCCTAGATCTATTCTCCAAGATCTCGATTCAAGACTCCCGATGGCGGAATCTTCGAACACTACCACTGCCGTCTTTGGTCTGAATGTAAACTTTGACCCCCATTAATTTAATGCAGCAACCGTAAAATTTACTGCGTGGTTAAATGACTCCTTCCTCGGCGATCTTGTTTTCTTGGGGTTTTTTCAGGCTTCCGATATCTTCTTACCACACCCTTCTTCCCCCAATTCTTTCTGCCTCGGGCCTCGTTCCTACGAGAAGCCCATAGATCTGATTTCATCCGAAGCTAATCGGATCCCTTTCGTGAGTCAGGACATAGATCTAGAGTTTTGGTTGGATAGCCTCCGCGCTTGGCCAAATCCTCCTGAAGGTTGGATAGTTTGGTATAAAAGAATGGCGGATGCCTACCAGCCCCTATGGGAATCCATCGGGATAGCCGATGCTCTATCTCTGTCCCTTTCTCCTCTTGAAAAAGACGAGAACCTTCTGAAGACCATCGGCTACTTCTGGTCCGATGCCTTGAATTGTTTTCTTTTTGGGCATGGTCCGATGACACCAACACTGCTGGATGTTATGATGATCACCGGCTTAGACATATCATCAGCTTGTCCCTCTGCTTACAGGCTCTCTGTAGTCCCCTTCAAACTGTCTTCCAAAGCGGAATGTACTAACTGGAGTACATACTTGAACCAACACCAGAAGAGCAAGGGTCCTGTATCGGAGAAGGAGCACACGGCCTTTCTAAATTTATGGCTTGAACACTTCCTCTTCTGTGGCCCTTCCCTTGCTCCAACCAAGAATTACCTCCCTCTGGCTTACGAGCTGGCCAAGGGTCACCCTGTTGGCCTTGGTAAATTATTCCTTGGGGAAATTTACAGATACCTTCATCTGATGACTTCGAGCCTTCTTTCACAGAAAAAACTCAGAACTGGTGGCCCGTGGTGATTCATCCAGTTATGGGCTCATCTTTACTTCCAGAGCTTCATCCCCAATTTCCCTTCTTTAGTCGGCAATTCTTTTCCTGACTTGAGTGGGAGGTAGATTAGGTGCACTAGCTTCGGGCAGGCCTTGTACAGTCTTCCCGGCGGGAAATTGAACCCTCCGGACGCCTTGCGTTGGTTTCGGATTTTTTACTGAGGCCTAGACAGCCCAAACTTCCTTCCATATATTGATTCTGAACTCTTTGAGAACCCAACCATGTTCTGGCTAGCTGATTTAGCCTATGACGCTAACACCAGGCGTCTGTTCTCCATTATGGTCCGACCCTGTCTCCTTCCGGTTGGCATGAGTACCTCCAATCAGATTATAAAGCTAGGGTACGAGTTTTACCAGCCGGTCGTAGCAGCCCAGCAGCTTGGTCTTGGACAAGTACCACCTCATTTCCTTCTTCACCTCCTCACGTCAAATAGAGTGGATCTCCCTGATGCTGTAACCACCCAAAGGTGTTACAGTCTTTTTTCAGACCTTCCCCTATCTGTCCCTGCCAATCTTACCTTCACTTCTTTGGCTATCGATTTTGAGGGGTGGTGATCGATGTGGAAAACTCACGTTTTCTGAAGAGCTCTGGGTCCGATGCTGCAGCAGATCCATTCCGAATATGAAATTCCCGCCGGAGAGGTATTGCCTCTTGACTAACGTTTCTTTTTTTACTTTTATTGGACTCTTTCTGATTTCGTTCTTTGTTTCTGCAGCAAGAAGATGGCCCAGAGCCGATGAACGATGATGGGTCACCCTTTTGTTTCTTGCCAGTTGCCCCTGTGGTTCTCTTCGGCAAGAATGCACCTCCTCCTTCAAAGAGCATAATGCAAATTCAGCCAAGCACTGCCAAGCTGACCCCCAAGCGGAAGCGATCCTCTGAAGCTGTTGCCCCCCGAGCTCGTGCTAAGACAAGGAAAGTCCTCATCAAGAAGGTCTAGAAGGAAGCTGCACCATCTTCTCCTAACCCAGAAGTCCCGGTCACCAACCAGGTTCGGATCACCTTCCCCTTTTTATATGACCAGCCCTTTGTCCACGGCCATCTTTTTTAATTTCACTCTTTCCCCCTGCAGCCTGTCATTGTGGATGTCTCTAGTGGGGAAGAACCCCCGCGCCAACAGGGCTTAGCTTTGGAGATGCCAGAGGATGTGGACGTGCCCATTAGAGCTTTGATTACCCTTCATGATCCTGATGCGGCAGTCTTGGAGGGTCCTTCTGCATCGGCTGACGTCCCGGCTACTTCACCAGGTACGAGGGAGCCGGTCGTGATGGCGTCCCTTGTTAGCCCCTCTCTGGAAGGACCATCCACCGCCTCAGCCACTGCCGACCTCCCTGCGCGAGAGACACATCCAGCAGAGCCGACCGCTATCTCATCGGCTGTTGCCCCAGCAGAGCCGACCGCTATCTCATCGACTGTTGCTTCTTCTTCTGGAGACGTGGCTCCTCTGGCCTCTACCATCATCGTTCAACTTTCGGAAGGGACGCGCCCTCAGGAGCCGATCGTTCCTTCATCGGCTATCACCACCTCTCTCTCGGGACAGGTATGCCTTATTCTTTTTAATTACTTCGATCTTTTTCCACAGTGCCTTGCTCACCCTCTTTTCCTCCAGAATCTGGATCTTTCAGAGCTCCTCGCGTTCGATCCTGCCTCAATCGGGTCGGCCATATTGGAAGCCGATGACTCTCCCCTGGACTTGACCAGCACTGCCAATCAACTTCTCCGCATGAAGGATCTTCTATCAAGTCCGATCGACGCCCTGATCCAGGATTCCAGCAAGGTGAAACAGATCCTTGATGGGGTCAACTCCCAGCTCCCTATGAGCCTTCAGGTCAAGCTTTTGCCGGCCGGGTACCTCCCTTCTTTCCGAGCAAAAGTGGCAGAGGCTCGCCATAGGATTGAGACTCGGCGTTCTCAATCGCTCCTAAGGACTATCATCGCCGAGATGTGCCAGTCAGTCAACAAGAAGAAAGCCGCACTCGACGCTAAGGTTGACACATCTGCCTCTGCCCAGCGGCTTCATCTCCTGGAGAGAGAACTAGAAGACCTCGAGGCTAAAGTCCGGGCCACCACGCAGTGCATTCAAGAGGAGAAGGATCTTATCGCAGGTTCCAAGCAGGAGGCAGCAGTCCTGACCGCCGAGCTGAAGGCAGACCTGGCTGAGCTGAGCAGCCTGAGCAAACAAGTGGTGCCGGGGGCGGACGAAGAGGACGAAGCGGTGATTGCCGAAGTTGACCGCATCCGTCTCGACGCCATTGCTGCATCAATGATTTCCTCCAGAAAACCTGCCCAAGATGAACTCTGTATTTTCATGTCGTGACCCTGGAGTCGATGGTTATACATCGGCTATTTGATAACCTGTGGTGATTAATTGCTACAAAAACTTCTAAAGTCGATGGTTTTACACCGGCTGTTCTAATGCCTTTTGTTAACGTATGAGCCGATCATACTCATCAGCCTCCTTTTTCATTTCTTGTCTTGCCAAAACGCCATCGGCTTGGCCCGTGTCACCTTTCTTAGCTTACTGGTCATATCGGCTTATTGCCTGATGGGTGCCATCGGCTTTACTGTTCGTCGGCCCACATACTTGGGAAGTATTTCTTAAGATGTTGGCCGTTGACTGCCACTGGAAACTTGACGCCATCCAATTCTTCAAGCATGTACGCATTCCCAGGTAGGACCTGGTCAACCCTGTACGGCCCGTGCCAGTTTGGGGACCACTTGCCATAAGCCGCGTCCTTAGTTCCCAATGGTAATACTGCTTCCCAGACCAAGTTTCCTACTTGAAATTCCTTCGGTTTGACCTTTTTATTATATGCACGGGCTACTTTAGCCTTATTCTCCTTAATCTTCTCTAGCGACCATAGCCTGAGTTCCGTGAGGTCCTCCACATTGTCACTCATCAGAGTAGCATATTCTTCAGCAGATAAGTCATTCTGGAATTCTACGCGCCTTGATCCGGCCGTAATTTCCCACGGTAACACGGCTTCCTACCCGTAAACCAAGTGATAAGGGGAAGTTTTTGTCGCCCCATGACAAGATATACGGTATGCCCATAATGCTTCTGACAAGACCTCGTGCCAGCGTCTGGGGTATTCATCGATCTTCCTCTTAATCAACTTGATAAGGCTCTGATTGGATGCTTCGGCTTGTCCATTTGCCTGAGCATAATATGGAGATGATCTAATCAGCTTGATACCCATATCAGCGGCAAACTTCTTGAATTCTTCTGAAATAAAAATGGAACCGCCATCTGTTGTAATGGTCTGTGGGATCCTAAATCTGTGAATGATGTGTTCCTTGACGAACTGAATAACATCTTTAGATGCCACGGATTTTATTGGAACCGCTTCCACCCATTTGGTGAAATAATCTGTGATAGCTAAAATGAATTGATGACCCTTGCTAGATGGAGGATTAATTTTGCCGATCATATCCATACCCCAGCCTCTGAACGGCCATGGTTTAATAATGGGGTTCATCACGGACACTGGCGCCATCTGGATCTTTTTGAACCTCTGACATGCTTGACACCCTTTATAATACTTAAAACAATCTTCAAGCATGGTGGGCCAGTAGTACCCTGATCGCTTAATTAACCACTTCATCTTGTGAGCCGACTGATGAGTCCCACACGTTCCTTCATGAACTTCATGCAGGAGCCGATTGGATTCGACCGGCCCCAAACACTTAAGCAACAACCCCTCCAAGGTCCTGTAAAACATATCATTCCCTATCAGGACATACCTCATGGCTTTGTATCGTATCCTCTTGGGTGCCCCCCGAGCCGAATCCTTCAAGTAATTGAAGATATCGGCTCTCCAATCTCCCTGGTCCAGTAAGTACACCTGATGATTTGACCCATCAGTTTTGTACCCTGAAGCCAGTTGCGCTAGATCATTGGCCTCTGCATTCCGACCTCTAGGTATCCAATAAAAATTTATATACCTGAACTGGGCTATTAGTTCTTGGCATTGCACCCACAACGGGAATAGCAGCTCACTTTCGCACCTGTATTATTCTGTAAGTTGGGAGATTACCAATTTTGAGTCCCCGATGACTTCTACTGCCTCAGCTCCGGCCTCCAGAAGCAATTCCATGCCTTTATGCACCGCCTCGTATTCTGCAAGGTTGTTGGTACATATAGTAGGTAATCTGATCGAGAAAGAATATGTTGCCCCCCGAGGCGATACCAGTAAGATGCCGATGCCACATCCGTCTCCACAAACTGATCCGTCGAAGTACATAGCCCAGGCTCGTACGGAAAGCGCTGCTATATTGGTATTGACCCTCTCAGCAATGAGATCCGCTAACGCCTGCCCTTTAACTGCTTTTGCGGGTTGATATCGGATATCGAACTCTGATAATGCAAACATCCATTTCCCCAATCGGCCTTTCAACACAGGAGCCGATAACATATGCTTTATAACATCCGATTTGCAAATGATGATTACCTCAGTCGATAGCAGGATATGGCGAAGCTTGGTGCATGTAAAAAATAAGCAAAGACAAAGTTTCTCCATATCGGGGTACCTTGTTTCTGAGTCCAACATCCTCTTGCTGAGATAAAATACCACCCTCTCCTTGCCATCATATAATTGTACTACCACTGAAGCAATAGAGGTGTCGCCGACTGACAAATATATGTAAAATGGCCTATCTTATTGTGGTGGCAAAAACACAGGCAGTCTCAACAAATATTCTTTAATTTATTCGAATGCCCGTTGCTGTTCTGCCCCCCAGCGGAATTCTTCATTGGTTTTGATTTTCACTAACTCCATAAAGGGTTCAATCCGCCCAGATAGATTAGAAATAAACCTCCTAACGAAGTTAATCTTGCCAATAAGTTGCTGGAGCTCCTTCTTGGTAGTAGGTGGCACCATAGTGCGTACAGCTTCCTGACTTTTTAGGCCAATCTCTATTCCTCTTTCATGAACCAGAAAGCCCAAAAACTGCCCAGCTGACACACCAAAGGCGCACTTTTTCGGGTTCATCCTGAGCCCGAACTTTCTAGTTCATTCCAGAACATGCCGTAAATCATCCAGATGTCCCTCGACCGATGCTGACTTTACCACGACGTCATCGATGTAAATTTCCACCAGGTTGCCGATCAAATCATGGAAGATGTGGTTCATGGCACGCTGATACGTAGCACCAGCATTTTTCAAGCCGAAGGTCATAACCACATACTCGGACAGGCCCACCGCTCCAGGCACTCTGAATGCAGTTTTGTGTATATCTTCAGGGGCCATGAAGATCTGATTGTAACCTGCATTACCATCCATGAAACTTAAAATTTTGTGGCCGGCAGCAGCATTGATTAACATCTCTGCAATAGGCATTTGGTATTCATCCTTCGGAGTGGCTCTATTGAGATCCCTGAAATCCACGCACACCCGCCATCGGCCATCCTTCTTCTATACGGGCACAATGCTGGAGATCCATTCGGTGTATCTGCAAGCCCTGATAAATCCAGCTTCTAACATCTTCTCCACTTCTTTCTTTACTTCAACCAGGACTTCGGCTTTCATCTGCTGTGCCCGCTGTTGGAATAGTTGAAATCCACTCTTAAGAGGGAGCCGATGCTCAACTATACTCCTATCCAGCCCAGGCATCTCTGTGTAATCCCAGACGAAGTAATCGGCATATCCCTTCAGCAAAGTTATCATCGGCTCTCGTAGGGTTGGGTGCAACTTCCTACTTATAAACGTTGGTCGTGGCTTATCCCCAGGACCAATATCTATCTCCTCAAGTTCGTCAGCCAATGTGAAACCATATCCTAGCTTCCCATCCTCCGTTAGATCAATGCTGCAGATGGAAAAGGAAGATAGTAAAAAGAATTCTGGCCGATCGTTAAGATCGGCCGCTCCACGCATCCCATTATTTTCCAAGTTTTTACAAAAAGAATAAGGCCGGCTGCCAGCGCTGGCCATCCCATAACAACTATGTAAAATATTTGACATCAAAACTTCAATTTTTTGGGGCCGATTGCAAGAATCGGCCATCATAACTCTGCTGTAATGTCCCGTTTTCTGCGGCTCCTTTATTCTGTAAGGCCGGTGGATAAGACCAGCTTTACTCCATTTTTTGTAGCCTCGATGCGATCACACCCTTCTAAGCTCATCCTTGAAATCAGCTCTTGATCATCCGCATCCCAGATGCTCATGGCAGCATGCGAAATTTCAATCGAGTCGTCTGCCTGGACCACTTCCACCTCGTCTCCATCCCACTGGATCAAACATTGATGCATTGTAGAGGGGATGCAACAGTTAGTGTGAATCCAGTCCTTGCCAAGTAAAACATTGTAAGTACTTTTGCTGTTGACGACGAAGAACGAGGTCAGGACGGTCTTATTTCCAATGGTGAGGTCTACACTGAGGACGCCTTGAGCTTCTGAAGTCTGCCCATTAAAGTCACTTAGCGTGACATTAGTCTTGATCAGGTCTCTGGTGGACCGCCCCAAACGGCGCAGAACTGAATACGGCATGATGTTAACTGCCGCTCCCGTATCCACCAGCATTTTATTAACGGGCTGACCATTAATATACCCTTTAAGATACAAAGCCTTCAGGTGTTTGTAGTTCTTGGCTTGTGGCTTCTCGAATATCACCGGCCGTGGTCCCAAATCAAGCTGGGCTACCGATGGCTCCTCCTGGGTCCGAGCATGGAACTCCGCAGGAAGTACAAAAACCATGTGTGTATCAGCCGATACCTTCTTATTGGCTTTTGTTGACTTGGGCCGCCATTCCTTCCTGGAAGGGCGCGACTCGTTCTCCTGCACATAATAGACTTGTTCTGCCAGATCTTGTCGCGCTTTTCTTAAGGTCTCGATATACTTGGCCTCGGCTTCCTCCAAGCTACGCAGCCGCTACACCCTGCGCTTCTGGGAATGATTAAGTCCATCAGGGCACCAACGTGGACGATGATACCTATCTTCCTCTTCATCTTCCCTTCATGGTGATCGAACCCGCTCTTGCCGGGTTGGAGCAGGTCCTAACCTCCAGAAAACTGAATCCCTTGCTTCTGACTTCATTGGTCCACACTCTGGGCAATCCCTGATAGTAGGCAGCCGGCTCATACCTGAATCCCAATAGTACCTGAAGAACGGGCAGTGCCAATGATCACGGGCATCTTCGTGCTTCCTCAGGCGCTTTCCAGTGCGACGCTCATATTCTTCTTCCTCAGATTCCCGCTGGAGGCGCTGCTGGTACTGGTATTCATATTTCCTGAGAAGATCAGAAGAAGTTGGCCGTTGATTCCTCACATACCTTACTTGTTCTTCTGTGACATACTCTTTCTTCTCTTTTTGGGGCCGATCGCTGGGATCAGCGTCTCTGTTCTTGACCTGGCGGCGTGATGCCACCCCCGCCATGTTGATGCCAAGCGCGAAGTCCAGTTGTCACCTTGCAGACCGGTTGTAATTTTCTACCATGTTCACACCAGGGAAAGGTTGAGTGTCAACTTTCATGGCGGTCTGGCCTAGGATCAATCGGCCCTGCTCAATAGCTGATTGGATTTGCCGACGGAGCTCCTTGCAATCACTCGTGCTGTGGGTAAAGGAGTCATGCCATTTACAATATGATCTTCCTTTTAACTCCTGCGCCGTGGGAGGTTTATATCCTTCTGGAAACTTCAACTGCTTTTCTTTTAATAATAAGTCAAAAATTTGTTCGACTTTACCCACATCAAAGTCAAACCCCTTTGCAGGCCCAGTTTGCTTCACCCACTTGCACGGTACAGGATTTGCACCGCGAGCCCATTCTGCCACTGATACTTCCATTTCTTCCCCGGAGTCATTGGCTTCTTCTGTATCAGCTAGCGCCACTTGACGCTTAAATTTTTCTTGGTACAGCTCAAGGTGACGCTTCTCATGCATCGTCAACTTCTGGACTAGATGCGCCAAAGAAGTAAATTCCAATTGAAAAGCTAGATCTCTGATCGGCTTCAATAATCCCAATGATGCCAATTCAACAGCTTCCTTTTCTGAGATCCGTGTTGAATAACATCTGTCCTTCATCTCCCTGAAGCGTCGAACGAACTCTGCCACGGTCTCTCCACGCTTCTGTCGTACCTGCGCCAGATCGGCAATTCCCGCCTCTGCAGCTTCTGAATGATACTGAATATGGAATTGTTCTTCCAGCTGCTTCCAGGTACGGATAGAGTCAGGACCTAATGACGTATACCACCCAAAGGCCGGTCTTGTGAGTGATTGCAAGAAGAATCTTACTCGCAACGGATCCGATACAGAGATCATACCCAACTGTGCCAAATATCGGCTCACGTGTTCGATGGAACTAGAACCTTCTGCCCCACTGAACTTGGTAAACTCAGGGAGCCGTGGCAATGGAATTAGATCATAATCACTTGGATACGACTTACTAATATGCCAAACTGATCCCTCAGAATGGCGCTGATTTGCTCCGCTGTTTGTAACCCAGGGGCCGAGTGCATACTGTCGTGTCTCGGCCCGGTAGCATAAGTTGCTAGCCATGCTTGCTTGTCTGCGTCGGCTCCAGAAACCCCTCCAACTACTTTTTGTGCGGAATGTACTGGGTTATTGCTGTCCGGTATGTATGCACACATGTAGCCATGTGGGATTTCCTTGGGTGGCTCGCTGAAGAACTGGTGATCCATGGGGTCACCTCCCACTTTATAAACCACATAAGCTGGAGCACCATGTGATTCCACAGCTGCGAGCGCATAAGGCAATGGAGGTCTGGTCTGGAATGGCAATTCTCCCTTATGACTTCCCAAGGTAGGCCCAGTTGGAGAATGCTGATGCTTCATAATTTCTTGGACCACTCGCAAAGCTACGCACTCGAAAGCATTGACCAAACTTTCAGAATGCTGGTGCAATGAATGAGCCACCGCATAATTTACCTCCTGCCGCAGAGCTCTGGTACGATCTTCAGATAGGGTAGAAAGATCTACTCCGTCAAGAGCACCTTCGGGTGAAAACCCTCTCCACCTAACACCGTGGTTGCGAGTCCTTTCAAAAGAGCCGATGAGGTCGGCTTCAAATTGAGCCTTGATTTCATCATATCTCTGCTTATATTCAGCAGAGAGCTCCTCATAAGTAATCGGATTGTCTCTTACCATTCCGCCGTCCGCGATTGATGAAGTCAACGGCGATGATGAAGTTGATGAAGATGGTGTCGATGATGATGATGAAGTCGATGAAATTAGTCCCACTGGGCGTGCCAGAATGTGTTGTTGGTCAAAACCCGCCGGTGAGCAGTGACAGGCAACACGAGGAGCCGGGAGGCTTCCAGGATGGCTGGTGGGCCCCTGTCCCTCGATCAACGGCCCAGTAATCCGGCGCACACCCTGGCTTGAAGTCGCTAGGCGTGCCACCTGATCCTGCACCTGATCAGGAAGGTGTGATGTATCAAATTCCTGTACGCATAGACACATGTAAAGGTCAGTCCGAGCCATGATCGGCTCATCACTTCCTCCTCGGTATCGGCTATAGAGAGCCGATTGCATCAATACCGGATCGGAATCTTTGGGACAGGCAATGTATATATGTGCTTACCGACAAAATAAATCTTGCTTCATAAATACCAATCTGATCCAATCTACGACAACTAAGCCCTCATTGCACGATCGGAACATCCTACACGTGATTGAGCCTAACGAATACATAAAAGCATCGGAACAAATGATCTAAACAGAGACCAAAGAACCAGCCGGAGAGCCGATTCCTAGAGCAACCTCTATCCGAGCTATGATCCAATGCTAAACATACTGCCGGAACTTTCAACTCGTTTGCAAGGCCTAATCATGCACATATTGAACTAAATCTCCAAATAAGCGGAAACTAGCCATAACAGATCGGATCTACTGATAAAGACAAAGCAAGATGCAACCATCGTATCCATGATCGAACACGACGATTGCTAAGCACATGAGAGCAACGAACAAAACATGATTAAGACACAAAAAGGATAACATTACTCTATGCGCGCTAAGATGACTAATGCTACTCGCCATCTACAAGGCTTCAGAACGAGCAACACATAAACAGACGAGCAAGGGTAATGCTACCCCGATCACGCAGAGCGTGGTCGGGGCCGCATGGCACTTACCCGATGAAAACCCTAGAATAGGGGAGGCGATGCGCCAAGAGTTGTTGATGAATGATTCTGTTTCTTGTTTATTCATGGTACATATTTATAGTCCGTAGACTTGTCCTCCTTAACTAACCCTAACCAAACACGACACGAATCTTAACTGCCTATATCTAAATTTACACGGCCTTTCTGGCCCTAATCACCCGCATAGGGTCTAATTCGCAAGCTTATCGTAACTGTCTTCTAGGCCCATCTTGCTTCATGGCCCACTTCTGGCCCGTCCAGATTATGGCGATAACAGCATCATAAAAATATTTGCCCCTTGCATTGACCACTTCGTGCATAATGAAACGACACAAATCGTCGACTATATTTAGAAGCTGTTTCTCATGGAGTCAGTCCTTGTGCATTTTCGGGTGAATATGCAATTATTGGATCCACGGAAAAATTAAGCAAGTGTTAGTTAGAGTAAAAAATAATATACACATACGCATCTATCCCTAATAAAGAGTAGCCCCTTACACGTTCGGGACCAGTAGTATATCTCCCTTGCACCCTTATATGCTCGCACATGTAGTACCCATAGTACACGGAATTAAAAGGCTGCTTGTGGCACGGGAAGTTTATGCGCATAGTCATTTCATCCGTTCTGTCGGCGGGATGAGCTCCTCCTTTGGCAACGTAGAACCGGTAAGCCCTGTTTTAATAAGAAATAAATAGGAAGTTAGTTCATATATATATGTATACTTCTGTGGAGAAATTAGCATGATGTACATATGGAAGATAAGAAATTCACTCACAATCTTAGGATGGTTGTGAATTCTTTGTACCTACTCTTTGGCCAATCCAAGTAGTCCAATACGAGGACTCTTTCACACTTTGGCTCTAGTTGGAAAGCAATCCAGTGATTCCTGCAAAAATATTATATACAGTTTTTAGGCATGGATCAGAACAAGTGTTTATTATATCAAATGATTGAAATTAGACTTACTAGTTGTGGTATGGTGCAAATATGCAATCCATGTCTTGCCATTGTCGCATCATAAGCGATATGTAGGCCGCAGTCCTCTTCATGGTCTCTTTGTAAAATTCATTTCGTTGCTTTAGTTTTTTCCTTGCGTGTTTTAAATGGCTTTAGGAAGTCATCATCGTCCTTCATCCATCTTGGCCCAGCGTGCAACGACTCGCAAATCGCTACTAGGTCAAGGTACCAGATATTTTCCTTTAAAATAATGGCATCTCTTATTTGCAACCTGTAGAATATAATGTATGACAATTAAATATTTATGCATATATAGTACTTTAGGCCATAATATACTAGATATTAGTATCGATGAGGCACTTACATGTACCAGAGTCTAACCATTTCAATGCCTAGTTCTTCAAGGTGGAACATGTTTTGGATGTCTTCAAAATTGAACGTGATATCATGGATTTAAGGCCCTTTAACTCCGAATACCTCCGGATCGTGCGGAGCATATATGGTTCTGAGCCCAAGTATACATGCTCTCTTGTACCAACTATGCATCCTCTGCATGTAACTTGGAACCCCCTCGATTGCCCAGTCCGGTAGAAAGTCTTTACCGTACTAAAACTGTATAGGACAATCGTCTAAGTCTTGAATTTGATCAACCCCAACGTCCAGTTTGTGCTCCATGTCAGTGTGGGGCAAGGAAAAGCCCGATCATCTGCTGGCACTAGAATTTGGATTATCCTTTGACTTAGCCTTTTCAGCAGATTTCTTGTTTGTGGCGTGCCATCTATCCAAAATCTCTGACCCTTCCTTCTGGTTCTGGTAAGCCCGTAACACTCAAGGCAGCTATTGTTGTTGTGGTGTTGGCGGAGTCGGGGCCGGTGGAGTATGCTCTCGTGATCGGGCAACCGAAGCTGGTGGCGCTGGCGGAGTATGCTCTCGTGGTGGTGGTGATGTTCGAGGTGGTGGCGATAGCGAGGCCTGTGTGATGGCTCTCGTGGTGGTGGTGATGTTCGAGCCGGCGGTGATAGCGGGGCCTTGGGTGATGGTTCTCGTGGTGGTGATGATGTTCGAGCCAGTGATGATTGCGGGGCCTGCGGTGATGGCTCTCTTGGTGGTGGTGATAGCAGGGCCAATAGAGATGGCAGAGCCGGTAGAGTATGCTTTGATGGTGTCCCCTGCTCTTGTGGTGCTGGCGAGATACGATCGGGAGAAGCCAAATGTACTGGACCGACCAATAAGATATCTGGTTTATGCCACAGAATGGTAGTGCCGACGCATTTTCCAAGGTAATTCTTCCCATCTGCGGTGGAGATGTCTATCTCGTTATCCTCATAGATTGATTTCAAGAGTAGCTCCACTTGTATGCTTGCATATAGTGGTGGGATCGGTTTTCTCTCAAATAAACCCCCAACAGGCTCCACCTAGGCCTTGGCAACTTCTTTTGTCTTCCCAGCTCTACCGATCAGATAGAGCAACAAGCAGGGAGTAGTACTCGTTATTTATCGCATATTCACTACCGGACTTGGATTCGGTTCGTAATCCGGATCAACAAGTCATTACGCTTAGTCTATGAAAATGTATAGTAAATGCTTGGTTGTAGTTAATCGCGTATTCATTACGTGACTTGGATTCGGTTCGTAATCCGGATCAAACTCCTCCCTTGAATGGCTTTCTCTTAGTGGAAAAGGGTGTGGATCAAGTGGATCGTGCCACCTGTTTCCTACCCAAGCCCCTTGTCCAATCCTAGGGCCATCCTCGTCCCCAGATTTAGCACCAACGTCGGCCTCGTCATCCCCAGATTGGCACCGACGTCGGCCCCGTCACCCCACTCCATCTAGGATGCAATTTAATCAATATCATCATCTTGCTGTGCTGCATCATCCCTGCGTGGGGAAGATGATGACGAAGGATCCATTTACGACTTCTAGCATCGAAGATATATTTGAATATATATTGAATTCATAACAAAAAGAACTAACCACATACAAATTTCTCATTTAAATTACATTCATATTTAAATTCACATTTAAATTACAATTATTTTGAATAAGAAATGCTGGAAATACACTCTTTCATATGCTCACATTCACATGCATATCTTCAGCTCTTGTATCGATAAGTAGCAACTCAATTTCACATTCACTAATGAAAATAACTTGAATAATTTGAAACTAAAATTAAATACACATACATATTAACTAATGAAATTAACCCACAAATTAACTAATTCAATAATTTCAGCCAATAATATTAACTAATCCACAAATTAACTAATTTAAAACTAATGGAACTAATGTAATTCATCAGAGAAATAATGCCAAAAGATAAAAATTGAAAAAAAGGAAATCCACTGCCTACGAGAGGAGGTGCTGGCGGGGAGCCTCGTGTGCGGGGAGGAGGAGGGCCGGGGTGGGCCGCGCGTGGAGGAGGAGACTGACGGCGAGGCGGCACCAAAGGTCAGGGTGGGCCGACTGGGAGGGAGGGAGGCGCCGCGTGGACGAGGTGGAGGCACGGCCGTGGGGAGGGCCGCCGGGGCGGGCGGAACTCGGCTAGAGGAGGAGGAGGCGGCGCGGGAAGGTCGGGGTGGGCGGATCCGGCGAGGGCACGCCGGATCCGTGGAGGAGGCCGGCCCGGGCAGAGGAGGTGGTGCGCGGGGTCGAGGCCGGCGCGGGGATGCGGGGAGCGCTGTGCGAGGAGGAGACCGGTGCGGGGAGGGGCGGCGCGGCAAGCTCGGCGCGGGCGGAGGAGCAGCAGCGGAGAGGAGCCCACGAGAAAATCGGAAGCCTAACGACATCCAAATCCAAATGCCAAAATTTTGCCAAGTCCCGCCTCCTCCCTCTGTTATAACAGTCGGCCATTTGTAGGGGCGGGTGACGCCCCCACCCGCCGCTATAATTGCATTTTCAAGGGCGGTACAAATAATTTTCTTTTTATTTCCAAAAATCATTTAATTTAAAAAAATAGAAAAATATATAAAAAAGTAAAATTTGTACCATAAGGCTTCTGACCCGTAGAACTTAAAAAATATCAAAACCATATTTCAGCGTATATAATGGTTAAGAGTGTGGAACCATGATGTATATCTCACCCTGTTATCACCATAATTTAGGCGGGCCAGAAAGGTGGGCCGTAGAGCAAGATGGGTTTGAAGGATAGGTATAATGGGCTTGCGAATTGGACCCTTTGCAGATGTTTTGGGCCAAGGTTGGCTGTGTATCTAGATAAGTATGTATGTTTAAATAGTTTAGATATAGATAGTTAAGATTCGTATCATGTTTGGTTAGGATTGGTTAGGAGAGGCAAGTCTACGGACTATAAATATGTATCTTGGGTAAACAAATAAAAAAAATCAATCATTCACCAATAGCTCTTGGCGCATCGCCACCCCTGTTCTAGGGTTTCTCGGGTAAGCGTCGTGCGGCCCCGATCACGCCCTGCGTGATCGGGGCCGCATCGTTCTTACTTATTTACTTTTCGTGTTTCTCGTTCTAAAGCATTGTTGATGATGAGTAACACCAGTTATTTTAGCGTTTACAGGGTAGCATCGGCTCTTTCATGCGTTAATTGTGCTTTGCTTGTTACCTATAAACGTCTGGCTGCTCATGTACTCGGTCTCGGGTATAAGGGCGGTGCCTTGCTTTGTTCCTGTTTAGTAGATCCAATCTATTATGGTTAGTCTTCGTGAATCGAGGGTTTAGTTTAATATCTGCATGATTAGGCCCTACAAACGGATTGAACGTTCCGGCAGTATTCTGGGTATTTTATAATAGCTTCAAAAGGGATTGTTCCGGGAATCAGCTTTTGGTTGATTTTTAGGCGTCTTTTTTGGTTGTTGTTTTGTTACCTTCAGCATCTGTTAGGCTCAGTTACGTGTAGGATGTTCCAATTATGTAGTGAAAGCTTTAATCGTTGTAGATTGGATTAGCTTAATGATTACAGCGTAAGATTTATATTACCATCAGATATATTTGCTTTATTTATAGATCCGATCCGGTACCCAGCACAATCGGCTCTTTACAGCCGATACCGGAAATCATCCGATGAGCCGATCACGGCTCGGACTAATGTTTACACGTGTCTGTGCATGCAGGAAACTAACACATAACACCTTCCTGATCAGGTACAAGGTCAGGTGGCACGCCAAGCAACCCAGAAGCCAGGGCGTGTGCCGGATCTCGGGCCGTTGACCGAGGGACTGGGGCCCACCAGTAGTCCTGGGAGCCTCCCAGCTCCTTATGTTGCCTGTCATTGCTCACCGGTGGGTTTTGACCAACAACAGATTCTGGCACGCCCAGTGGGACCATCGTCGCCATCATCTTCATCGACTTCATCATCTTCTTCGACTCCATCGACTGCTATTGACGGGATGGCGAGGGATGAACCGATCACCTACGAGGAGCTACCTGCTGAACATAAGTAGAGATATGATGAGATTAAGGCTCAGTTTGAAGCCGATCTCATCGGCTCTTTTGAGAGGACCCGCCACCACGGCATCAAGTGGAAGGGGTTTTCACCCGAAGGCGCCCTTGATGGAGTGGATCTGTCCACCCCATCGGAGGACCGTACTAGAGCTCTACGGCAAGAAGTAAACTACGCGGTGGCCCACTCACTACACCGACACTCTAAGAGCTTGGTTAACGCTTTCGAGCATGTTGCCCTACGTGTGGTCCAGGAAATTATGAAGCATCAATACTCTCCAACGGGACCTACCTTGGGGAGCCACAAAGGGGAGTTGCCATTCCAAGCTAGGCCACCACTGCCTTATACGCTCGTGGCTGCGGAGTCACATGGCTCTTCGACCTACGTGGTTTACAAGGTGGGAGGTGATCCCGTGGATGACCAATTCTTTAGTGAGCCGCCCAAGGAGATCCCGCATGGATATATGTGTGCTTATATACCAGACAGCAGTAATCCGGTACATTCAGTACAGAGGGTGTCGGTGTTTTACCGGCTGCCCACTGAGGGGTATACCCAAGGTGGTAAGTTTTAGGTGAGGAGATGCCGAGATCAGGAACTCGAAGGTGCAAGGAACACAAGATTTAGATAGGTTCGGGCCACGAGGTGCGTAATACCCTACGTCCTGTATGGTGGTTTGTATTCCCTTGGGTGTTGAAATTATCTTTTAAATGGGTCCCTGCCCCCCTTATATATCCGGGAGGTCAGGGTTACAAGAATCCTAGTCCAATACTAGATAAGAAATCATAACCGAATACAACTCGAGTAGATTCCCTCTGTACCAACTAGCTTTATCTCCTATTCATACAGAACAAATAAGAGATAAATGAGATAAATAAGAGATAAGACGGACTTTATCTCTTAAGCCTGTTTAAACTACGTTATGTACACAGTCCCGTGGCCCCGGGTCTGACAAGCCCCCGAGCTCTTCGTAGCTGAGTACTGCAGGCTTCTCGAGTACTTTTGAAGTAGTCTTCGGCTTCTTTTGAAGCTCCGTTTTGAAGTCCTTCTTCGAGTACTTACTTGGCTGCATCGAAGCTATGAGGTGCTCATGCCCCGAATTACTTCTTTGTATGGTGTGCGATTGAAAAATCACACTCCGTATGGAGTAGCCCCCGAGCCTTAGGTTGAATCGGAGAATCAGGCTGAGGGTCACATTAGTCTTGAATCTTCCTTACTTACTTTTTTAAATAAATTCGAAAAAATAAGTAGTCGATGCCACATATCCCGCAGCCCCCGAGCCTTGAATCCAAATCTCTCAGGTTTGGAAATAAGGATCCAAAAGTGGTGGCATGCAGTGTAAAAATGTCCATATGGTAAATAACTGATGTGATGGTACAAATGATGGAAGTTAGATCTAGAATTCGAAAACCCCCTTTTTTCGGGACAACTAACCCTGAAAAAATGATTAATCGAATATTTTATCTGAACAATCCATCAAATGACCCCTCAACTTCCGAATATTCCCTGAAATGACTCTTCAGCTTCAAAGCAGGAAAAACTGTACCCAGCCGCTGGTTATTTAACCCCGCAGTAACGCCGAGTAAAAACTGTGCTTTCAATCTACAATTTGCCAAGAGCCGCCAAAATCCCCCAAACAGAGCCGCGCTCCACCTTCATCCTCTTGAAGAACCCCAATCCTCCCAAATCTCCCCACCCCTCTCCCCGCAGCCCCTGAGCAACTCGTGGTGAGCGGATCCAGAGATGGCGCCCAAGAGATCCGAGAAAGATGGGAAGAAGAAGGAGACGCAGCCGCCATCCAGGGAGTGGACACACAGTAAGTGCTCCCTCAACGACCTCAATAAGCTAGTTTCTGAGGGATTACTCCAAGGCAACTCCCCCGGACCGTCCGTGGAGTTGACCAACACTCTGCCTTCGGTCCCGCAGGGTCGCCGAGTTGTGCGCAAACGCAAAGCACAAGAAGTCAAGTCCTCCAGGTATGAATATGCTGCCTAGCTGTCATGCCTCAATGTTGTTGCACGCTAACATTTTCCGTTTGCAGTCCTCCCGCTTCTCCACACGGATCCGAGCGCGAAGAGGTAGGATCAGCTCCTTCTGCTTCTGCGACAAGAGCGGTAACCGTTGCCGTGGCAGGCACCATGCCACCAGCTGGTATAACCCCGCCGCCAGCAAGTGGTATCGCTACCAAAACGCGACAGACTATGAGGGTGAAGCAGGCTGTCATGAAGAAGTCTGCGCTGTAAGTTTTCATCTTGCTGGATAATGAACATTCTACTCTTTTCGACTTGTAATTGTATAACTGACTCAGCTTCATTAGGTCTGCAAGCGCCATGAAGCACAAGTCAAGACCGGCAGCCGCTACTCCAGCCCCCGAGCCAGCAGCCCTAGAGGAACCCACGCCCCAGGAGCCAGCCCCCGAGGCAGACACGACGTTGCCTGACCTGCCAACCCCCGAGCCACAACAAGCCAAAGCCAGGGCTGGTGGTGAGGAACAAGTCGAGGCCCCTGACGCCGCTCCTACGGATGGCACAGGTAAGCGTCTGACCGCCCCCGGCTGGCTGCTTAGACCCCGGGTGTTATGTACTGAATGCATCTTGGCTTGCAGAAGCCGCGGGGACCTCGAATCCTGGAGAACTGCTGATGGCCGGGCCCGGGTACTAGAACATCGTCACCACAGATCTGGTGGATGATCCAATGCTGACGGCCAATAAAATAAAAACCTTCAAGAGGGCCTACAAGGAGTTGTACGATTATGCCATGGTAAGACGTGACAACTCTTCTGCTTGTATGCGTTGTCGAATGGCTTATCTTAATCTCCCCCTCTATGCAGAATGTGATCACGCATTCACAGAAGAAATCCGAGAAGCTGAAAACCATCGTGAGTGGTCACCAGGAGCTTGCTGCCAAGGACAGATGCATATCCGAGGAGCTAACGAAGAACATCTATCTCCGGAGAGAACTTGACAAGCTGAAGGCAGAGCGGACTCGGGATACATGGCTCCTCAAGAACGATCTACAGAATCTCGAAAGCGCCAACTCCGAGCTCTGAGAACAACTCGAGGGGCAAAGGAAGGCGCACCAGGAGCAGCTCAAAGAATAAAAGAAAGCGCACCAAGGCAAGCCCTTTCTCCCCTCGAGTACTTCCACTTAGCAATTTGTCTTGAATTCTGAAAATATCTTCACCGCAGAGCTTAGGAAAATCTTAACACATAAAGAAGAGCTGCTTACTGACGTGAAGAATATGCTGTATCACCGTACAGATGACGTCGAGAGGCTGCAGAAGGTCATCGCCGGCACCAAACAACAGTTCGTTGGCAGCCTTCAGCAGATCAAGACGCTGAGCGAGAAGGATGAGCGGCGGCAAAAGGAGCTGGAAGACCTCAGGGGGGCCGCCCAGGAGCTGGTGGACATGGTGGATCCACCAGAAGAAGGCGAAGCAGGCGAGCAGCCCTTGCTAGAGCGACTTCGCGGAGCACCGCAGAAGGTCGTCAAGTTCCTCTCAGAAGCCCCGGTCGCGTGTGTCAGCCACGCCCTCACCTTTGTAAAATCCTTTTGGTCGGAGGCTCAACTAGAGGCATTTGCTCAGGGAGTGGCTGTGGAGTGCACCGAAGATCAATTCAACGAGTACCTCCAAGAAGCCCGACCTGTAGCAGAACAGATAGTGGAAAATGTACTGCAAGAGTAGAATATAAAAACAAGTACTTGTTTCCTTGTATATATATTTTATTTGATGTCTCTACTTGTATGTACCTTAGCTGAATTGTCATCCATGCTTAAAGGCTAAGTAGTAGACACTACCCCGGGTGCAGCGACCCTGGAAGTAGCCATAGCAGCTCCGGGTAGGAAACCATCCCACAAGTTAGATACAACCCGATCGCGTGGGCCTAACTAGTTAGGAAAGAGCGCGAGCATCCTCGCGAGCTGCCATGCTTATGGCAAGAAAAATGAAACTACCCCGGGTGCAACAACTCTAGGTGTAGTCGAAATCGCTCGTTATGTGAGTGCGTCCAACAAGTTAGGTATAAACAAATCAAGCGGATCGAATTTGTTGGGAAAGAACGCGAGCATCATCGCGCAGCTGCCGTGCTTCAGCAAGGAGTCAAAATTTCCCTGAGTGCAATGACTCTGGGCATAGTCGACATAGCTCCTTATGCGAGCCCATCCAACAAGTAAGGTATAAACCAATCGAACGGATCGACCTTGTTGGGGAAGATGCGATGATCATCGCAAAAGACCATCAAAGGTCATGGCGAGAAGTCAATAAAGCATGGACGTGGCCGTAGCCTCCGTCAAACTCGCGACAAGAAGTCAATAAAGCATGGACGTGGCCGCAGCCTCCGTCAAACTCATGACAAGAAGTCGATGTATCATGAACGTGGCCGTAGCCTCCGTAAAACTCATGACAAGAAGTCGATTTATATAAAACATGCACGTGGCCGTAGCCTCCTGTGTTCACAGAGAAATTTACAATCTGAATCTTGTGGCACGTAGGCTCCAAATTGATTCGGAAGGAAAAGACCACCTGAGCGCCCGAAGATCAGCTATCTCCGGACATTTTCTCATGGGTAGAACTTGCGTAGGTTCTGAATGTTCCAAGAGTTTGGAACATCTTGGCCCTCGGGATATTGTAGTAGATACGACCCCGGTCTTGTAACCTGCTTGACGATGAACAGACCTTCCCACCTTGAGTTGAGCTTGTGTAGACCGGACTCGTCTTGGATGCGACGTAGGACCAAGTCGCCTACGCTGAATGACCGTTTCCTCATGTTCCAATCATGATATCGCCGAATCCAGTGCAGATATTGAGATGACTGAACAAGAGCGGTGCAGCGAGCCTCTTCGACAGAATCAAGCTCTAATTGCCTCGCTTTGTCCGCCTCACCTTCATTGTACATTTCGACTCGTGGGGATTTCCACATGATGTCGGCTGGTAAGATAGCTTCAGAGCCGTAGACGAGGAAGAACGGAGTTTGTCTTGTGGCTTTGGACGGTTGAGTCCGGAGCCCCCAGACGACATGTGGCAACTCGTGTATCCACTTTCCTCCTTTCTTGCTGTTTTCATCATAAAGCCTTTTCTTGAGGCCCTCAATTATCATGCCGTTCGCCCTTTCGACTTGACCATTGGCCCTTGGGTGTGCAACAGAGATATATTTGACCTCGATGCACGCATTTTCACAGAACTCCCAGAACTGATTAGCCGTGAAGTTTTATCCCAAGTCCGTGATGATGGTATTCGGGAAGCCGAAGCGGTGCAAGATATCAGAGATGAAATCAACAACTCGATCTGGTGTGAGTTTGGCTATCAGCTTGTACTCGATCCACATGGTAAACTTGTCGATAGCCACCAATACATGGGTGAAATCGCCATGCGCTGTTGTGAAGGGCCCAATCATATCTAGGCTCCAGCAAGCAAACGGCTAGGATGGCGGTATGGTGATGAGACTGTGAGCCGGGACATGAGATTTCTTGCTAAAGAATTGGCAGTTTTGGCATCTCCGCATGAGGTCTTCAGCATCGGACACTGCAGTGGGCCACCAGAAACCAGCTCTGTATGCTTTCCCCACCAGCATTCTTGAAGCTGCGTGGTTACCGCAAACGCCCTCATGTATCTCGCACAGTATATCGTAACCATCTTCTTTCATGACGCACTTCATGAGCACCCCTGATCGTGCGCCACACTGGTAGAGCTTGCTGTCAACTAGGACGAAACCCTTGCTTCTGCGCATGACATGAGCTGCCTCTGCGCTTCTGGCGTCTATCCCCGCTGGAAGTTTTTGATCCTAGATGAAGTCGATATAAGCCTCTCTCCTCTCTTCAAGCATCATAACCTCCCGATCAGGCTGTTGAAGGCCATTATCAATGGTTACCTGAGGTGAGGACTTAATGGATGGCTGTTTTAGCTCCTGGACGAAAACTCCCGCTAGAACTTGTGCGCGGGTGGATCCTAGCTTGGACAGTATATCCGCACCAACGTTATGCTCCCGTACCACATGATGAACCTCCAAGCCGGAAAATTTATTCTCCCGCTTGCGCACTTCTTGTACATAGGCATCCATCGTCTCCTTGTTGCAGTCCCACTCTTTGTTGACTTGCTGAACGACAAGAAGAGAATCGTCATATACAAGTAGTTGCTTGATCCCTAGTGATATCGCCAAACGTAGCCCATGAAGCAAGGCTTCATACTTGGCTTCATTATTGGATACCTCCCAAAGGATCTGAAGTACATACTTCAACTGTTCACCCCGTGGAGAAATAAATAGGACCCCAGTGCCGCCGCCGTCGAGCTTGAGAGATCCATCAAAATACATGGTCCAGTTGGGATTTGATTCTCTCTCCACTCAGCCATAAAATCGACTAGAGCTTGAGACTTGATTGCAGTGCGTGCCTTGAAGTCGATTGACAAAGCCCCCAGTTCCACTGCCCACTTTGATATACGCCCCGTGGCATCTTGATTATGAAGAATATCCGCCAAAGGGAAATCCGTAATCACAGTGATCTTGTACTCATCAAAATAATGGCGCAACTTTCTTGATGCAATCAGAATAGCATATTAAAGTTTCTAAACTCCCGGGTATCGTACCTTAGATTCGGAGAGTACCTCGCTGATGAAATATACAGGCCTCTGCACTCCAAATGCATGTCCTTCTTCGCCTCGCTCGACTACAATAGCACTGCTGACAACATGAGTTGTTGCCGCGATGTAGAGTAGCAGATCTTCGCCCGGCAATGGTGCTGTAAGGACCGGCGGAGACTGAAGGTGATGTTTCAGATCTTGCAGGGCCCGCTCAGCCTCCTCCATCCATTGGAACTTATCTTGGCATTTCAGGAGCTTGAAGAAGGGTAGTCCTCTCTCCCCGAGTCGGGAGATGAACCTGTTCAGGGCTGCCATACATCCTGTTAGCTTCTGCACATCTTTGATTGTGGCCGGAGCCTCCATATCAGTGATGGCCATGATCTTCACAGGATTGGCTTCAATTCCCCGGTTGCTGATGATGAACCCGAGCAATTTCCCTGATGGTACTCCGAAAATGCATTTGGTTGGGTTGAGCTTCCACCGAAATCTACGCAGGCTGCTGAACGTTTCTTCCAAGTCTGCAATCAAGTTGTCGGAATTCCTGGTCTTGATGACCATGTCATCCACGTAGGCTTCAATATTCTGATGCAGTTGATTAGCAAAGCACATCTGGATCGCGCACTGATAGGTTGCTCCTGCGTTTTTCAACCCGAAGGATATAGTTTTGTAAGCATATGTCCCGTACGGGGTGATGAAACGTGGTCTTGATTTGATCTTCCTCCTTTAGCGCAATCTGGTGATATCCTGAGTAACAATCGAGGAAGCAGAGGAGAACACAACCCGCCATCGAGTCGACGACTTGATCAATGCGCGGTAGCCCGAAGTGATCCTTCGGGCAATGCTTGTTGAGATCGGTGTAAGCAACGCACATTCTCCATTCATTATTCTTTTTCTTTACAAGGACAGGATTAGCTACCCACTCTACATGGATTACTTCTTTAATGAATCCAGCCGCGAGGAGTTTAGCTATTTCCCATTTAATTGCCTCACGCTTGTCGTGAGCAAACCTTCGCAGGCGTTGCTTTTTGGGTACGGACTGTGGGTGTACATTCAGACTATGCTCAATCAGCTCTCTGGGCACCCCTGGCATGTCCACTAGTTTCCATGCGAATATATCTCGGTTAGCCCAAAGGAAGCTGATGAGCGCGAGTTCCTATTTCTCACCTAAGCCTGCGCCGATGATGGCGGTCTTAGATGAGTCACCCTCCTGGAGCTGGATTGACTTGAGGGCCACATCGTCATTCGACTGGATGCTCGACTTGCTAGCCTTTCTCAAAGGGATCTCCAGCCCTGAAGCATCTGGCACACGAGTAGTCGAAGCATACTGGATCGCCTCCTGATTGCAATCATATGACTTCTTCAAGTCGCCTCGGAGAGTGAGAACTCCACTTAGTCCTGGCATCTTGAGAAGCAGATAAACATAATGTGGCACTGCCATGAATTTGGCAAGTGCCGGATGGCCCAGTATGGCATGATAAGAAGATTCCAAGTTAGCCACTTCAAATTTAATGAACTCGATGCGGTAGTTCTCCCTCGTGCCGAAGGTGACTGGAAGAACTACCATACCAAGTGGGTGCGCCGCGTTACCTGGGATGTTGCCATAGAAAGGGGGCTTGCTCGAAACCAGCATGTCCGTGAAGTCCAGACCCATCTTCCTCAGAGTGCTGGTAAAGATAAGGTTGAGACCACTCCCACCGTCGATGAGCACCTTGGTGAGCCTGACTTCTGCTACCACTGGATTCAGGACCAGGGGGAACTTACCGGGCTCCGAAAAGCTCATCCACTGATCATCGCGGGAGAACAAGATGGGGACCTCCGACCAACGGAGTGGCCATGGTACCGCCGACTCGATGGACATGATCTCCCGGAGAAGCAGCTTCTGGTCCCACCTGGAGCTGAAGTCTCCATCTCCCCTGAAGATGATGTTGACGGTTTGCGAAGCATCCTGGAACTTTGCGTTATGCCCTTGATCCTCTTGGTCGTCATCCTCGGGTTCCTTGTCTGCTAGCTTCTTGTTCTTCTTGCCACCACCGGAGTTGCTGAATGTCCTCCGAAGGTGGTAACAGTCGATGGCCGCGTGATTGGCACCTAGATGCCATGGGCATTTCTTCTGCAGGAGCTTCTCGAACTCCTCCTGCGTTGTCAACTTCTTGCCTCATGAAGGACGATCCACAGCCGCAATGAGATCATCTGGCTTGCGTTTTCGGGGTGAACCCGAATAGTCCCGCTAGCTTTTATCGTTGCGGTTGTCATTTGGATGCCTCAGATTGTTATCTTGGTGCCGCGGGAACCGCTCCCGCATCTTCTCCTCCTGTTCGGACCAGTTGTGCATCATGTCACGAAGGCCCGCAACAGTTTTTGGCCTGTTCCGCCCGAAGTCTCTATAGATGCCTGGGTCGGTGATGCCGTTGTAGAAGCAGTCGATGATGTCTTCCTCCGAGATGTTCGTGATGGTGGCGCGAACGTCGAAGAAATGATGTGTGTAGGACCGCAAGAGCTCGTTACGTTCCTATTTACACCGAGCAAGATCGTGATGAGTACATGCGCGAGCGATCGCCCCCTGGAAGTTGTCGATGAAGACCTTCTTGAGCCGCTCCCAGGAATCGATCGAGTTGTTGCTGAGGCTCTCCAGCCACGTGAGCGGCGTAGGGTTCAAAGCCATCGGGAAGTAGATGACCTTGGTGATGTTGAAGCCCCCAGCGACTTCAATGGCCGTGGAGTAGCAACGTAGCCATTGCTGAGGAGCTTGTTTGCCATCGTACTTGGTGATGCCGATCGGTTTGAAGCCCTCAGGGTACTTGTAGCTGCTGAACCGTGTGGAGAAAGCTGGAAAATGGTCACTGCAGTCAGTACCTTCGGTCTCGACTTCTTCGCGAACCTTGCGCCTGGAGTCAATCACAGACCGCGCATTGCGGCCTTCATTGATGTGCTGGCGCAGGTTTTCTGGAGGAGGTCGATGATTGGATTGTCGCGGATTACCCCCTGGAGGTTGCTGCTGCCTCCCACCAGGTGTCTGGCTCCCGCGAGCGTTGTCGTTGTTGTGGCTCGGCTGAGGTCGAGGGCGACCGCCGGCCGTTTGGCTGTGAGCCTGGCTCCGGCTCTCGCCCACGCGCACTTCCCTGACAGTAGACACCGGGTTTTGCTAATCCAGCTGGATCCAGGCCCTCTGCACGTAAAGAAGTGCTTGACGCACATTCGAATCGTTACTACGCTCAAGTATGGCCGTAACCCTGGCGATGTTGGCCATGGGAGTCCTGAAGCCCCGTTCGCTTACAGCGGTGAATTCAGGGTCAAGCTCGCGATGCATAGATCGCCTACGCTCGTTGACCCTCCTCCGCCGGATCGTGCGAGCTCTATTCCTGCCCTCCGTGCCTCATGATTGGCATCATTTTCATCGCCGATGTTGGCTGTGACCTCATCTTCAGATACAACATCGAATTCGACGATGGGGAAATCGCCATCGTCCTTGCCTTCTTCCACCATCAGCACCTGGCGAGAGGCAAGCTCATCAAAGCTCGCGTCGACTAGTTCAGTCGACTCCTCCGCCACGGTGACTAACGGCCTGCCCTCTTGGAAAGTCAAAGGCTCGATGTGTGCCACAAGTCGATCCTCAGCTTCGAGTAGATCAGAAAGGCTCATGCCTTTCCCATGCACGAAGCGCCCCTCCGGAGTGGAGGTGATCATCAGACTGTTGGCACCAAAATAACCCGAAGCCCCCCGACGTGCAGTGGCTTCTGGCTTTTGGAGTAGAGAATCCAAGTCTGATGAGCCTCTCCCGGAGCTAAGCGCAGAAGGAGTTAAGCGCGGGCAAGCTGGGCCTCGAGCGTAGATGTGTTGGGCGAGAGAAAAATGAGACTGTTGGTCTCATTTTTCTAACCGATCAGATGGTGAACACCAGGTCCAGGTCAGGAGTTGATCAACCTGCAGTGCCACGACAGGGAATGAGCAATGACACCAACCCCGATCCTCAACCAAGTCAACCACACCAGGCGCCACCTACAGGGATGGAGCAGTTTCTCGCTACCCAGACTCAGCTGCTTACCAACATGGCGAACAATATCGCCAACATGCAGGCTCAGATGAACCAAGCTCCACCACCTCCACCACCACCAGCAAGAGACAGGCACAGGGAGTTTATGAGCCACAAACCTCCCTCGTTCTCTCACTCATCTGATCCTCTACAAGCTGATGACTAGATCAAGATGGTGGAGAAAATGCTGAACATCGCCCAGTGTACTGACAGGGAGAAGGTTCTTTATGCATCAGGCAGATTGGAAGGGACCGCGGCAGATTGGTGGCATGCTTACACCGCAGCCCATGACACCCCCAACACCATCACCTGGCAGGGGTTCAGAGAGCACAACATACCCAAGGGTCTGATGAAGCTCAAGAAGCAAGAGTTCCTTGCGCTGAAATAGGGGTCTATGTCTGTGAGTGAGTACCGGGACAAGTTCATCCAAATGTCTCACTACGCTCCGGCAGATGTAGCCGATGATGCAGAAAAGCAGGATCATTTCAGGGAGGGTCTGATTGGTCCTATCAAGTATCAGTTGATGGTGCATACTTTCAAGAATTTCCAGAAGATGGTGGACAATGCCATCCTGGTGGAGCATGCTCACAAGGAGATGGATGAGCAGAAGAGAAAGTTTGAGTCGTCAGGGCAGTACAACAACAATTCCCGTCCCCATTTCATGCCCCCGCAAGGAACACCTTTCCGCCCAGGAGGACAGAATGTCAACTACGGGCAGGGTCAGTACCAGCGCTCCAACCAACAGGGTCAGCAGCAGCAGTAAGCTCAGCGTGCCGGTCAGTCAGTGCAGCATCCCAACTTTCCGCAGAATCGCCAGGGCACTCCTACGGGCGCACCGATGAGGAACAATACCCCTGCTCCCACCGGTGGTAATACTTGCTTCAGATGTGGCGAAGTGGGACACTATGCTAATGATTGTCCCAAGAAGAACGTCCAGAACACTCCGGGCTAGTTCAACAATAGTGGACAGAGGCGGACCCCATAGCAGCAATAGCCCAGGGGCAACAACCAGACGCCGCAGAACAACAAGGGTCAGCAGAACTTTGTCCGCGGGCGTGTGAATCATGTGGCCACGGAGACTGCTCAGGAGGCTCAGGATGTTGTATTCGGTATGTTTCTCGTCAACTCAGCCCGT
The DNA here is from genome assembly GCF_002211085.1 of Panicum hallii. NCBI lineage: Eukaryota > Viridiplantae > Streptophyta > Magnoliopsida > Poales > Poaceae > Panicum > Panicum hallii. The sequence goes on along the minus strand of NC_038046.1, from coordinate 36,657,936 downwards.
GCATCCATTTTATTTGATTCTGGAGCATCACATTCCTTTATTTCTGCTCAGTTTGTCACAAAACATGGCATTCCCGTGCATTCCATGTCCAACCACATGCTAGTTAGTTCGCCTAGGGAAATATGAAAGCCATGTATCAGTGCCTAGGCGTCAGTTTCAAGATTGTGGGTAGGGAGTTTCGTGCAAACTTTGTGGTGCTGGATTCCAAGGGGATAGATATCATACTCGGGATGGAATGGATGAGCAAGGTTGACGCAGTGATTCAGTTGTGCCAAAAGGTCAGTGCTCCTCACGAGCCCAGAAAGTGAACGATTTGAGTTCATTGCAACACTTCCGTTGGCAGCAGACTGTGTAGTGAATCAGTTGAAGGTAGGTTCAATTGAGGACATCAGAGTTGTCTGCGAGTACCCGGACATCTTCCCTGATGATTTGCCAGGTATGCCACCTGAACGCGACATTGAATTCATCATAGATCTTTAACCTGGTACTGCATCTATTGCAAAAAGGCCATATAGAATGTCAGTTGGTGAACTAGAAGAACTTAAGAAACAACTGAAAGAATTGTTAGATAAACAATTCATTCATCCTAGTTCTTCACCTTCGGGAGCACCCGTGATATTCGTTGAAAAGAAAGATGGCACACAGAGATTGTGTGTTGATTATAGGGCCTTGAATGAGGTTACCATCAAGAACAAGTACCCGTTGCCTCGTATAGAAGATCTGTTTGATCAGTTGAAGGGAGCCAGAGTGTTCTCCAAGATTGATTTGAGGTTAGGGTATCATCAGCTGAGGATACGACCCTCAGATATCGCCAAGACAGCTTGCACTACCAGATACGGGTTATATAAATCCACAGTCATGTCATTTGGGTTGACTAATGCTCCAGCCTACTTCATGTATCTGATGAATAAAGTGTTCATGGAGTATCTTGACAAGTTCATGGTGGTGTTCATTGATGATATTTTGGTGTACTCCAGGAATAAGGAGGAACACGAGGAACATTTGAGGCTTGTTCTGCAAAAACTCAGAGATAATCAGTTGTATGCTAAGCTCACCAAGTGTGAATTCTGGTTGAAGGAGGTCTCATTCCTTGGTCATGTTATCATAGGTGGAGGTATTGCAGTGGATCCAGGGAAGGTCAGAGATGTGTTGAATTGGGAACCACCAACGACAGCGTCAGAGATCCGGAGTTTCTTTGGACTCGCGGGATATTACAAAATGTCGGGGAACTAGTAGGATCAGTTTGAGAAGATCTTGCACAAGCAATGCCCGATGCACTTGAAGTCAAAACACACACTCTTCCAGTGCATCAGCCTCCGCAAGTCTCTCAACGCACCTCTCCCTGATCAGGATGGCAAGGGACAGGACAAGGATGATGCGGAGGGAGACAAGTCGGGGTTCCAGTGATACTAGGATCCCAAGAATGTCGTCAACATTATCTTCAGCGGCGATGGCGGCTTCCCAACCAAGTGTGCTCAGAAGCTTACTCTACACGAGATCTTATCTGTCGAACCCACCATACAGCGGCCCTTGAGATACAACAAGGTCCTGATTTCTTTTACTCGTGAGGATCAGTGCACTAGCTTCTCCGAGCCCAGAAAGTTCCCGCTCATTTTGGACCCTATAGTGGCTGGCTCACAGCTCACTCGAGTACTCATTGACGGAGGGAGCGGCCTCATCCTGCTCTTCATGAGTACTTTGAAGAAGATGGGGCTGGACATCTCTAAGATGCTCACCCCGAGCAAGGCTCCGTTCTGCGGCATTGTTCCAGGAAATGCAGCTACACCAAACGGTTCAGTAACACTGCCTGTTACCTTTGGGACAAAAGAAAACTACCGTACGGAGTACATCAAGATCGAGGTGGTGAACTTCGAGTCCTCGTACCATGCCATCCTCGGTAGACCTGCTCTGGAAAAATTCATGGCCGTACCCCATTACGTCTACCTGCTCCTCAAGATGCCGGGCAAGATAGGGGTCCTCACCTTCCGTGGCGACTTGAAGGAGTGCTACGACTGTGATCAGGAGGCAATTGAATAAGCCTTGACTACACGCATGCTAGAACCTTCATCTGATGTATTCATGGCCAGTCGACAGTGAAGCCCAACACCAACAACGTTAGCGTGAAGACCATCCAATATCCAGAGGGCAAATCGTCTAAGATAGCACTCTTCAATGCCAGGCTGGACGACAAATAGGAACTCACGCTCATCAACTTCCTTAGGGTTAATCGAGATATATTTGCATGGAAACCAGCAGATATGCCAAGGGTGCCCGAGGAGTTGATCGAGCATTGCCTAAAAGTCGATCTGAAAGCCACCCCCAAGAAGCAACGACTGCATCATTTCTCTCCCGACAAGAAGGAGGCCATCAAAAAGGAGTTCGCAAAACTACTCGCGGCTGGTTTCATTAAAGAAGTCTACCACCTAGAGGGGCTGGCTAATTCTGTACTTGTTTTGAAAAAGAATAATAATGAATGGAGAATTGCGTGGATTATACTAATCTCAACAGACACTGCCCGAAAGATCCTTTCACGCTCCCATGCAACGACCAAGTCATGGACTCAATGGCTGGCTGCGTCCTGCTCTCTTTCCTTGACTGCTACTTGGGCTACCATCAGATCACCCACAAGGAAGAAGACCAGATCAAGATAGCGTTCATCACCCTGTTTGGAGCATATGCTTACAAAACTCTATCCTTCAGGCTGAGTAACGCAAGGGCTACATATCAGCGAGCCATCCAGCTTTGCCTCGCTGATTAGCTACACTGCAATGTTGAAGCTTACATGGATGATGTGGTCATCAAGACCAGAAACCGCGATGAGTTCATTTCTAACCTCGAGGAAACCTTCAACGCCTTGCGCAAGTTCCGATGGAATAAGTGCGTCTTCGGCCTACCGTAAGGTAAACTACTTGGGTTTATCGTCAGCCACCGGGGAATTGATGCCAACCTGGAGAAGATCACCGCCATCACCGACATGGGGGCCCCATAGATGAAAAGATGTCCAGAAGCTCACATGGTGTATGGCAGCCCTTAACAGATTCATCTCCCGACTTGGGGAAAGAGGATTACCTTTCTTCAAGCTCTTGAAGCGGCAAGACAAGTTCTAGTGGACATAGGAGGTGGTGCAGGAGCTAGAAGATCTCAAGAATCATCTCCAGTCACCCCTATCCTCACCTTCCCATTGCTGGGCTAGAACCTGCTGCTCTACATCACTGCGACTACTCACATCATCAGTACAGCCATCATGGTGGAGCGCCCGGACGAAGGCCACACATTTGGTGTGCAGCGGCCGGTGTAATTCATCAGCAAAGTCCTCTCTGAATCTAAGGTTCGCTACCCATCAATTCAGAAACTTCTTACGCTATACTCATCACTTCCAGAAAGCTTCGCCACTACTTCGATGAATACAAGATCTCGGTTGTCACTGATTTCCCACTAGCGGATATACTCCACAATTGGGACGCCACTAGATGCATCTCCAAATGTGCAGTGGAAGTGGGAGCTCTCAGTATTGATTTCAAGCTGCGCACCGCTATCAAATCACAAGCAATAGTCGATTTCATGGCAAAGTGGCGAGAAAATTGTGACATTCAGGTAATTAGAAATATTGACACTAGATTTTAATGTGAAATGTAAGTGCTTGCTATGGTGTAGGTGTGTAGTACAAAGGAATAGGGATATAACTGTAATTTTGTAAAATATAGGCCCTTTAGTAATAAATGGGGAAGAATGGGAGATAGCATCAAAACCTAGGAAAAATGTGACACTAGGTGTCAAATTTATATCACCATAGGAAAGAAAGTGCAAAAGATGTGTTGAATTCTATGAAAAATGGATCTTGTATGAAAATAGGGACCTAGGTATGATTAAAACAAAAATCATGGGTCCTTTTATGCAAAATAGTTGAAATATAAAGTAACTTTCAAATTTACTTAGGGCCAAAATGTAAGAATGCAAGTCATCATGACATCACATGAAAACTTATAAACATACCCAAAATTACATCAAATCCATCTGGGTAAGGACAAAAGTAATTCAAATTCTACTTTTGTTCAAAATTTAACATGTAAAGCTATAAGCTTTGGGTTTTTTAACTTGAGCCCTAAAACAATAATGTAGAGTTTGAAAAGCTCTCCAACTTTCATTTTGGGCATTTCCTCATTAGACCTCTACATCAATGGGAAATTTTAGTTTATCGAGAGGTCCCTGAGATTTCTTCCTCCTCAAGCATGTGCTGCTTTGCTCTGCCTCCCCTGCCGCCGGCGCAGTGCTTCGCCCCTGGCCGCCGCTCTGCCGCCGCCGCCGCTCCACCTGCCGCTGCCGCCGCCTCCACCTCCTGCTGGGATGACTCCCACACGTCAGCCTCTCCCTACCTCGGCCGTGTTCCCCTCTCCTGCTGCCCTCCCCCGCGCGCGCCACGAACTCCCAAGCCACCACCAGCCGCCACATCATTGCCGCTGTTGCCAACTCCTGTTCGCACCCACAGCACCCCTCCTGGCCTTAACACACGCTCAACGACCGCTCAGTGATCTTTTTCACTCATTTCCGCACTGCTTTTCCACGGCATTCCCCTTTCCCGAGCCCACCTCCTCACCGGACCTCCGCCGACACCACTGCCCACCATCGTCAGCCACCCTCTCTGCCTCTGAACCCCAATCCAGTGCTGCTAGAGCACCGCAGTGACCCACTGGTGCTCTCCAGCCCGTTCAATTTCATCCTCCCGCATCCGAGCCTCGTCTTCCATAGCTCCGGCCAGCATGAGTTCCGCCGCCGTCTCCTACTCGCCGTGGGCAGCTCACTCCAAGCCCTTCCGCACCACGACAACCCCTCTGTCAGCTCCCTCTCGACCCCATGAAGCTCTAAGACCCCTCCATTGGTTCCCTAGTGCATTGCATCGACTCCTCGACGCTCGCCGGTGTTTACCTCTGCCGCCATCGTCACTGCTCCCGTCGGTTGCCCCTAATCCGAAGCGTGTGTTCCCAATTGATTGCACCAATACCTTCCCCACAACTCACTGGAGCTCATGCGCAGGTCCTTCACCGACGTCGGCCGCCGGAGCATCGCCGTCGTTGTTGACCCCTCCGCCGCCGCTTTGGGCTCTCATCGAGATCCCACTTCCCGGCCACCTCTACCCTTGACACGTGGTGCAATCAGGCCGCCGTAAGCCCCTGAAGCTTCCCCTCCCCTCGGACCTCGCCGCCAGTGACCCTCCTCGCCGGAACAGGCTGGTCAAATCCCTGCCTCTCTCTCTGACCACGGCCAGGGACTTCGGATGGGAAGAATCAAAAGCCCGAGGGGCTGTCTGCAAAGCGTGACTCAAAGGAATAGTGCCCTAAGGACCCCCTTGTGTTATTTGTGCTGTCAACTTTAAAATTCCATATCAATTCAAGGAAAAATCATAAAAATGCAAACTAAAATTTGTTGGGTTCCTTATTCTAAAGTATACAACTTTCCTTATGGGGTGAATTTCAGTTTCTTAGTAGTTTGTACTCTAATTTAAATGCCAAGTTTAAGTGGTTATAAGCTAAGAAAATGGATAGTAAATAGCAGAAAAATGGTAAAAGTGTGAAACCAATTGTGTTAGTTTTGCTTTGGCATGTGGTGTTTAGAAAAAATAATTAACCTACTGTTTATATAATATTTTCATAAGGTATAGGTTTAACACATAAATAAAGCTTAATTGATCTTATGTAATTAATATATGTAGTTCTAAATGTTCAAAAATCATGAAACTATTTTGAGATGTTAGGCTTGAGTAGTATAACATATGCACAAAAATCTAGGCTAAAGTCTTGCATATAAAAATAGATCTAAATAATAGTTATTAAGTTAACTCTATCATTAGTTACCCTTGTGGCTTAGTTTCTATAGAAATAAAACATTGATAACTTTGCAATGACTTGGACATAGCTTAATCTATAACTAATAAAAATTTTAACCCAATGTTATAGTAGTTTATTTGGGCATGTTGCCTAATGAAGCTAACCAAATTAATTTACACCCAATAAATGACTGCCCAGTAGAGAAGTAAATGATATGTGTAGTAAGTAAAGTATATTTTTGTTGGATTGCAACTTTATCGTGAAATAAAATAAAAGTATATGCATCCCTTAAATTATAACTTTGCATATCATGTAGACTCGACTACTCTCGCCGACGGAGACTACGAGCTGATTCCGGATCAAGAAGTAGAAGTTTCTGAAGACCCCGGAAACACCGTCGGAGATCTAACTGAAACTCTGAACCAAAGTTCGGAAAACTTTGACACTCCTGCCCCCAGCCCTACTCAAGAAGGCAAGCCCCGGACATGAACCTACTATTTTTCTTACACTTCAATTTATATATTTATATATATCTTTCTGCATTAGAGTTCTTAGGAGTTGAATTGAAACCCTAGTTGCATATTCCTAGGAACCCATGTATTGAATATTAGAACCTGAGTCCGATTAGTTTCTATACTAATAGGACCGGTAGAAGTCGAGTGATTTCCTGTCACTCGCGCGATATAGGAATTGGTTGTCTACAATTCTACCATCACTATAAGGATGACGGACGGGGTTATGTGCAGTATCATGGAAAGGAATGATACCCCGTCTGTGTTGATGAATTTGATAAAGTCGCAGCGTGTGGTAGCGGTGGTTAAGCGTTTGAAAGTACTAGCTACATGCCGCGAAATATGGTAAGCGGTAAGCCTAGTAACCAATCGGCCCGAGGAGTGGACATACCTCCCACCACTCGTATTTGGTTTTTCCTGTTACTCGCTTCGACGTGTGGGAATACGTGTTGCCGGGCAACCAGGAGTACGGTCGTGTAGTCGCTCTACAGACGTACGTCCTGCATATGTGATGTGCGTATGGTCCTGCAGTCGCTTGTGGTGGATCTGATCCACGAGTCGGAATGAAAGGCAAACGGTTGCTCCGGAAACATCATTGGATGTTCCAAGCGTGTGAGTTAGGTTTACCCTTGCAAGGCTGAAATTCGATTAAGGAATCGTCCGTTTCTCACAGAGATTGAGACTGCTTGATCCCTTTGCCACATAGAGTAACAAGAGCAACTTATGGTTATCAAAGATGATGTTTGGCTAATGTTTCTACCATGCTTGAATAGTTATAGATGCTTATCTAGAATGAATAATCACCTAGAAATTGAAAGCTAAAATTTGAAATTAAGGATCTACTCTTTGTTGCTTTTCAGCTGAAAATTTTACCCACAACCATTAAAGCTGTCATAAGTCTAGTTACATGGCTAAGTATACCATGAATGAGTAAGCCTTGCTGAGTATTAGAATACTCAGTCTTGCCTTGTGATTTTTTGTTCAGGTAATCCCCCTGACGATTCTGCTCTGCCTATGCCATGGCCTTACCCTCTGCCTGATGGTTGGTTCGTGGAGTGGGACCCGTCCCCGGCCAACACAGGTCCTACCGAGTGATATCATGCAGGGGCTAGCATGATATCCGTACTGATGACGTATACAGTGACCGTGTGTTAAACTCCACTGCCATGACTTGAAACTTAAAACTGTTTTGTAATAATTCCGACGAGTTGGGATCTGATGTTACTGTTGAACACTCATGTAATATGCCTGCCTGAGATGTAAGATGTGATAGCAATTGTATCTCTGGACTCGTCTTCGTGCGAGGTACCTTGTTTGATCCTGCATTTGGTGGTTTATCGGGACGTTACCCGACAGGCCAAGGGATTATACCGTTTGAAGCACGTTGGAGCCCACAAGAGTGGACTCACGTACTTGAGCCGGTGTAATTTAGGTTGGTTCTGCCACAGCTGGTATCAGAGTAACAAGTGTACACTGAAGATATGAAATGCCTTGAAAATACTTTTGGTATAAAATTTGACCAACAGAGTATTCTGCAAAACTACGTTGGATTCGTTAAGGCTTGTGCTTAGTACGTAAAGCCTAGGGTGACATTTAAGGGAATTAGAGGTGGCTATAGTATATATATAACTCTAACTCCCAGCATTATTTTTCTGTCAAAACTTAAATTTATGCATAACCCAACTTTACATTCTGTAACGACATCTTCGATGATGAGGTAAGAAGGTGAGGATCCTCAGCTAACTGGGGAGTTAGCCTTCCCGTCGGTGATGCGAACCGAACGCGGTGTCTCAAGCAGTGGCCTACTTGAGATGCTGCCAATATATCAACTTCGGTTGATTATATTGGGAGTAAATGGTTCGGCGCAGGGTATGGCAATCGCTGTTCATACCCCCACATTTTACGGTACCCCCGTGAATACGTTGTTTCGATAACATATGTTAACGTTGTCTGTACGGCGGTAATGGTACAGATGCTGTTTCTATAGTGAACAGTAATGATTGGGAACGCTTTCATGACATGCTGGCATGAAAGGTTCATTGGATATATATTGTGGTTTTCTGCAGGTACACTAACCACGATTACGAAATTAGGACAGATAGGACTTATCGGTTAGCTATTAGTGAGAGACATATGTATTATGCCACTAAAATTAACCACGTAAGTCCGAAGATATTCGGCAATTGTTTTGGTTGGGAGGTCGAATAGTACGTGCATACATAATACATTAACCAACAAAAGGAGTGCAAAAAAATTTGTTGTTTTTCTAAGGATAGGTAACATGTTGTTTATTCTTAGTGTGGTTTTGGTAGAATCTTTTAGTTGAGTACCTTATGTATCCATCTGGTTTCCAGCCTTTGCTATTATCAGAATCGATTGTCTCGTTCCATTTACCTTGTGAGTTCTCAGCAGGGTAAATATATCTTACCATTTGCATTCTTGTCGCAGATGGCCGCTCCTTCGAATGTCTCTTGGGATCATGCAGGGCATCTTCACACTAATGCCTTGCATTGGGAAGGTTTTCCTCATCTTCTATGGGAATCATTAAGTCTGTTCCATTACACTGAGCCTCCCCAATACGACGGAGTGGAGTATCGAGAAGAAGGTGTTCCTCGATGCCGAGTTAGGATGACGATTCCTCAACATCCTTTCCGCTCCTAGCAGCATCCCATAGAAGTTGATGTGGTAGGGTATCGTCTTGTTGATACCATCAAGACTGCTGCTCTGGAGGCTATCAATATCTTCTGCAACCAGCATCCAATGGAGGTTGCCGGGTATCCCATTGGTCTATTCCCTGCTATAGACTCCAGTGATCCGGTATGGAACTTTCAGATAGACCATATTGGTCACTTGTTGGGAGATCTGGCTGAAGAAACGATCCGTAGCCTCACCAGGTTCATGAATATTCAGCACCATTATCAGATTTTGCTGCTTCATAGCATGGGTCATTTGACTGGTGTGGCTCAAGGTCACTATCAGAATGCTGATCGTCAAGTTACTCAGATAGTGGAACTTCAAGCCTTGGTGACTCAGAAGGATGAGATCATCGCAGCACGAGATGAGACCATCCTTCATCAAGAAGATCAGATCAACGAGAGTGATGCTATCATCACTCAGCGCAATACAATCATTGAGTTCCTCCAGGAACAATCCATGATCTGATCCTTAAGGCTGACGATGCCCAGGCTCACATTGAAGAACTGCAGCAGCAACCGGTACCTCCCGCTGCACCTGCAGTACCTGAAGGTGGAGAAAAAGATCTGGAAGAAATTGAGGGAGTCTCAGATCTCAACTCCGAGCATGGAGATCCGGAGCCCAATCCTCAGCCAGATTACTCTTCATTTGGCAGTCAGTCTTCTGTAGGCAATTTCGACGATTTCTAGTTGACAAATCGTCAACTTTCTAGATGTAACCATGTAAAGTGTAGTGACTTAGATAGTAAGTAGCTTATCTAGACCTTGTGCCATTTGTTGTAATATAGATGGCCTATGTATGAGTCCTTTGGATGGGCGATGTTGAGGACAACCAGAATCTGTGTTGTAATATAAGCCTTGTGTTTTATCATCTTGTCCAATATCTTTATTTTCTGAAATGAGATGATTGAATGGAGTATATACATTGCTTATCTGAGTGGTGTACCTTCTGAAATTGGGAGTAAGGCTATGTGGTTAATAATGGATGTCTCCTTTGTTTCAGATGGTTGGAGCCACGCGCGGAACCTCGGAAGGATTCTGGGCAGATCAGGCCAGCGGTTCTCAACAACTGCCACTGCCACCCCCAAATCTAGCCGAGGTTATGGCTCGGCAGACCGAACTTCTCAATCTGCTGGTACAAACACAGCAGAACCAATAGCACCAGCAATCAAGAGAAGGTCGTGATGAACCTCAGGTGGCAAACTACCAGGATTTCTTCAGTACCCAGCCCCCGCTGTTCAGTAAAGTGGAGGAGCCCCTTGATGCTGATGCTTGGCTTCGCACCATTGAATCCAAGTTTGCTATTCTTACGATTCCATGTGTGGACTCTAGCAAGGCTCACTTCGCTGCCCAACAACTACGTGGAGCTGCCCGTATCTGGTGGGATAACTATTGTGCCATGCAAACTGATGGTCATGTTATCTCCTGGGAAGAATTCCGGAATGCTTTCCGAGCACACCATATACCTGAAGGACTAATGGAGCGGAAACTGAATGAGTTCTTGGCACTTACCTAAGGCACCCGCATCGTACTACAATATGCACAGGCTTTTAATCACCTGTGTCAGTACGCGGGCTATCACGCGGATAGTGACACCAAGAAGCAAGACCGTTTCCGTCGGGGCTTGAGCACTAAGCTTAAAGAACGTCTAAACCTTATAAAGGCAAATACCTTCAGCGAGCTGGTTAACATGGCCCTGACTCAGGAGGATTGCATCACGGCACACCGTGCCGAAAAGAAGCGAAGGATTTCCACTAGATCCGCAGGCGTTCAACCCTCGCGGTATCGATTCGTTCAGAATGCACCGCCTAGAGTGCCACCGCGGAATGCTCCATTTGGCAGACTAGTTTTCAGGCCGCCTCAACAACAAGGAGGGTATAGACCTCCCGTACCTCCGCAACAACCACAACAATTTGGCCCACGGCCAAATGTTCAACAAGTCCAACAGAGAAGCAGCACCTATCACTGTTTCAATTGCGGGAGTGCGGATCACTTTATCAGAGATTGTCCACGGCCCAGAAAACCTAATCAAGGGCAGTATTCCAATCAGGATAACCAGAACAAGGGCAAGAGGCCGATGATGCAAGTCCGGCAAGGGCGAGTTAACTTCACCACCCTTGCAGAACTTCCGGATGGAGCTCCCATCATGTCGGGTACATTCTCTATTCACCACAAACCAGTTGTTATATTATTTGATTCAGGAGCAACTTATTATTTTATTGGTAACAACTGTGGTACCCGAATAGGACTTGATCTTTGCCTTACCTAGGGGTCATATATGATTTCTACCCTCGGAGGAAAGATCACTTCCAACCAAATGGTTAAAAGTGTGCCAATCCAGTTAGGCAGTAAATTAATCAAAACTGACTTGGTACTATTAAACCTAGAGGGTATTGATGTCATACTTGGGACAAATTGGATGACAGAACATAAAGTACTGCTAGACATCTCTTCCCGAGTTATTGAGATTAATTCAACACATCAAGGAGCCACTACCCTCTATCTGCCTCAGCAGGAGTATCTGCACTCTTGTACTTATGCCATCACAGACATCAAAGTAAAAGATATTCCTGTAGTCTGTGAGTACCCCGATGTCTTTCCAGATGACTTGCCTGGAATGCCACCAGACAGAGACATCGAGTTTACTATTGAACTTCAACCTGGCATCGCTCCTATTTCAAAGAGGCCAAATCGTATGCCTCCAAATGAGTTGGCTGTCGGTGTTTAACCGACTGCCCACCGAGGGATATACCCAAGGTGGTAAGTTTTGGGTGAGGAGACGCCAAGATCAGGAACTCGAAGGTGCAAGGAACACAAGATTTAGACAGGTTCGGGCCGCAAGGTGCGTAATACCCTACATCCTGTATGGTGGTTTGTATTCCTTTGGTGTAGAATGATCTGGCGATCGTCCTTTGAGAGGGGTCCCTGTCCTCCCATATATACCCGAGAGGCCAGGGTTACAAAGATACTAACCAACACCAGCTAAGGAATCGTACCAGCACATGTCTCGAGTAGATTCCCCCTGTATCGGTTAGCCTTATCTCCTATTTAAACAGAATAAATAAGAGATAAACAAGATGAATAAGAGATAAAACGGACTTAATCTCTTAAACCTCTTTAAACTACGTTATATACCCAGTCCCGTGGCCCTGGGTCTGACAAGCCCCGGAGCTCTTCGTAGCTAAGTACTACAGGCTTATCGAGTACTTTCGAAGTAGTCTTCGACTTCTTCTGAAGCTTTGTTTTGAAGTCCTTCTTCGAGTACTTGCTTGGCTGCATCGAAGCTATGAGGTGCTCATGCCCCGAATTATATTTTTAACATGGTGTGCGGTTTGAAAAATCGCACTCCATATGGAGTAGCCCCCGAGCCTTAGGTTAAATTGGAGAATCAGGCTGAGGGTCCCATTAGTCTGTAATCCTCCTTATCCTTCAAAGAAATTTGAAAAATAAGTAGTCGATGCCACATATCCCGCAGCCCCCGAGCCTTGAATCCAGATCCCACAAATTTGGAGACAAGGATCCGAAAACCGTGGCATGCAGGCTAAAAAATAACAACTTGAGAAATTACCAAAATGATGATACAAATGATGGAAATTAGATCATGAATTCGGAAAACCCCTTTTTTCAAGCCAATTAGCCCTGAAAAAATGATTAATCGAATATTTAATCCTAACAGTCCACCAAATGGCCCCTCATCTTCGGAATATTCCCCAAAAATGACTCTTCAACTTCGGAATAGTAACATTTCCCCACCCTGCTGGTTATTTAACCCCACGGCAACAGTGAGAAAAACTGTGCTTTCAATCTGCATTTCGCCAAGACCCACCAAAATCCCCAATCAAAGCCAAGCGCCGCTGCCATCCCCAATCAGAGCCAAGCGCCGCCGCCGTCCCCCCAAAGAAATCCCCCCACCCCGATCTCCCCGCCCCTCTCCCCGCAGCCCCCGAGCATCTCGTGGCAAGCGAATCGGAGATGGCGCCCAAGAAGTCAGAGATCGAAAGGAAGAAGAAGGAGGTGCAGCCGTCGACCGTGGAGTGGACACACAGTAAGTGCTCCCTCAATGATCTAAACAAGCTAGTTTCTGAGAGGTTGCTGCAAGAGAAGAACCTTGTCAACTGGCGCCCCTCTTACCGTGAACCTTTCCCCATGGAAATTTTTGACGAAATCGTCACATTTCTCCATTTTGCCGAACGGGGATTGGCCCTCCCCTCTTGTTCTTTCTTCCGCGGCCTTCTGTATTACTACGGGCTTGAGCGCCATCACCTCAACCTGAATTCCATCTGCCACATTTTGATTTTTATCTATTTCTGCGAAGCTTTCCTCGGAATCGAACCCCACTGGGATCTTTTCCGCTTCCTCTTCCGTATCAAACCACAGCCCACATCAAAAAACCTTTCCGTTGCAGGGGACGCCGGCATCCAACTGCGTCAGCAGGCCGGCGACAAATATCTATCATACAAATTCCCCTCCAACCTTCCTGGGTGGAAAAATCACTGGTTTTATATCGAGAACCATGCTCCCCAACTCCCAGCGAAATCAAACAGACCGCCTGTGGTGAGGCCGGAGTGGAATCTTGAACCTTCCAGTGGAGACATGGATCAAGTCAAGGAATTGCTGGACATCATAGAGGCACAGAAGATGAAGGGAGTGACCGGTGCTTCCGTCATGTTCTCCTTTTTCAAACGCCGCGTCCAGCCGATCCAACAACGTCATCGGCTTGGATTCTAGTACACAGGCTCCACTGATCCTTCTCGCATGTGCGCAGAGGAACTATCAGATGAAGCCGCACTCCAGCGAGTCCAGCGGGTGTTGCTGGACGTGGATGCCATGCCTTACGTGCCCAAATTATTCTCCGCGCGAAATCCGCCCAAACCGGTAAGTACTTGACTACTTTTTGTTGAAATCAACCTCTATTGCTCCATTTCTAACTGGAGAACCTTCTGCAGGGACACACAGAGCTGTACCGCAGTTATCCGCCGCGACCCGACATCCTCCGGCCAGACCACCTCCTCCCCAGTGCCGCTGTTGAGGCAAAGAGGGCTCGCATTGCCGCAGCTCAGTGCAGCAGCGGGTCCGCCGAGGATGTGAGCTCCCAGGCGGAGGAGGGAGCTGAAGGAGAAGCGCGTCGGGATAACTCCTCCGAGCCAGGCGTGGAGTTGACCGGCGCTTTGCCGCTGGTGCCATAAGGTCGTCGGATAGTGCGGAAGCGGAAGGCGCAAGAACTCGAATCTTCCGGTACTTATTGTTGCCTTATTGTATTGCCATTTGTTGACATTATGTCATGCTTACAATGTCCTCCTGTAGTCCTTCCGCCTCCTCCTCCCGGGCCGAGCCCGAAGAAGAAGAAATGGCCCCATCGGCCGCCGCAGCCGTCACCATCGCCGTGGCGGGGACCGCGCCACAAGCTTCTGAAACCCCGCCGCCGGCAGCGGGGACGCCGCGACAGGCCATACGGGCGAAAAGAGCCATCAAGAAGAAGTCTACACTGTAAGTTTGCCTCTGCTTGCACAATAAATTTGAGATCTTTCGACTTGTGTGTTGTCTGACTTTGGCTGCATTAGAGCTGCAAGTGCAGTGGACCTCCAGCTGACACCGGCTTCGACTACCCCAGCCCCTGGGTCATTAACCCAAGAAGAGTCTTCAAGCACAGGGGCAGTCACAGCTGCGCCAGCCCCCAAGCCGTCAGCCCCAGAAGGGTCAGCGCCCGTGGAGCCAGCCCCCGAGGCAGACGCGACGCTGCCCGACCTGCCGCCTCCCGAGCTCCGACTATTCGAAGCTGGAGCCGGTGGTGAGGAACAAGTCGAGGCCCCTGGTGCCGCTCCTACGGATGGCCCAGGTAAGCATCTGACCGCCCCGGCTAGCTGCCGGGATCCGCATGCTGTGTGCTGAGAATATTTGTGATTGCAGGTGCTCAGCAGCCGGCTTCTGAAGAAGCCGTGGGAACCTCAGGGAGATCCGTTGAGCTGCTCCTATCCGGGTCGGTTTATCGAGATGCCGTTGCCGCCGACCTGGCGGGTGACCCGCTGCTGACAGACGACAACATAGAGAACTTCAAGAAGGCGTATGACTTTGCCATGGTAAGACCTGAGCACTTTTCTGCTAGAGACCATGTCGAGTTGCTTATCTAGATTTCCCTTCTTATGCAAAATGTGATTGCCCACTCCCAGAAACAATCAGAAAAACTGAAGACCCTTGTGAGTGACCGCGAAGAACTTGCTGCTCTGAAAAGATGCATTGACGACGAGAAGACGGAGAACTTGCATCTCGAGAAAGTCAACGTCGAGCTCCAGCAACAACTCGAGGAACAGAGGAAGGAGCTTGAGGCACAAAAGCACATGTACCAGGAGGAGCTCAAGGAGCAAAAGAAAGCGCACCAAGGTAAGCCATTGCTTCCCTCGAGTACTTGCACTGAACGACTCATCCTGGATTCTGAAAAGCTTTCCACCACAGAGCTTAGGAGAATCTTAATGAGTAAAGAAGAGCTACTTACTGATGTGAAGAACCTGCTCTATCGCCGTACAGATGACGTTGAGAGGCTGCAGAAGGTGATCGGCGACACTGAGCGACAGTTCGTCGACGGCCTTCAGCGAATCAAGATGCTGGGCGAAGAACTCGAAGACCTCAAGGGGGCCGCCCGGGAGCTGGTGGACATGGTGGATCCACTGGAGGAAGGTGAAGTAACCACTCGGCCCTTGCTAGAGTGGCTCCGCGAGGCCCTGAAGAAAATACTCAAATTCCTCTCCGAGGCTCCCGTCACAGGCGTCAACAATGCCCTCGCGATTGTGAAGTCCTTCCTGCCAAACGCGCAGCTGGAAATATTTGCTCAAGGAATGGCGGCGGACTGCACCGAGGATCAGTTTGACAGATACCTCCTAGAAGCCCAACCTGTATCAGAATGTATAGTTCAAAGTGTAATGCAGGATTAGGGTACTAAGAACAAGTATTTACTTCCTTGCATATATGGTGTCTTTTGATGTCTCTACTTGTGTGTGTGTGTGTGTGTGTGCCTTGGCTGAACTGGAATCCAGGCTTACAAGGCTTAAGTAGTAGATTCTACTCTGGGTGCAATGACCCGGAGGGTAGCTAGAACTCGTCTAACAGATTAGCCACAACTCGATCGAGCGGGTCTAAACTTGTTCGGAAAGAACGCGAGCATCATCGCGGGATTGCCGTGCGTAAGGCAGAAAAACAAGACTACCCCGAGTGCAACGACTCTGGATGTAGTCGAAGTCGCTCCTCATATGAGCACGCTCCACAAGTTAGGTAGGACCCGGACGGACGGATCGAACTTGTTGAGAGCAAGTGCAGGCATCGCCGCGGGTCTGCCGTGCTTTTGGCAGAAACGAAACTACCCTGAGTGCGGCCACTCAAGATGTAGTCGAGGTAGCTCTTCATGCGAGCCTTTCCAACGTACTGGGTGTAAACCAGTCGAACGGATCGATTTTGTTGGAGTAAGTGCGGTGGCGAGCGACCATCCGAGGTCGCGGCAGAAATCGAGTCATGGAGAGTAAGAGCGGAGCCGAGGCCTCCGTCAAGACATGGAGTCGAGGGAATATAAACGTGGCAGTTGCCTCCGTAAAATTCATGACAAGAAGTTGATTTATATAAATACTGCTCATGACAGTAGCCTCCTTGTGTTCATAAAGGAATTTCCAACCCGAATCTTGTGGCACATAGCCTCCAAATTGATTCGAGAAAAAGAGATCTTCTAAGCCCCCGGGGATTCAGCTATCACCGGGCATCTTCTTATGGGTAGAACTTGCGCAGGTTCTGGATGTTCCAGGAGTTCGGGACAACCTGACCCTCGGGACCTTGTAGTCGATATGACCCAGGCCTTGTAACCTGCTTGACGACGAATGGGCCCTCCAACCTTGAGTTGAGCTTGTGTAGGCCGGATTCATCCTGAATACGACGCAAAACCAAATCACCAATGCTGAATGACCGCTCCCTCATGTTGCGATCATGATATCGCCGGAGCCCCTACAGGTATCAAGGTGACTGAACAAGAGCAGTGCAGGGAGCCTCTTCAACAGAATCGAGCTCTAACTGCCTCGCCTCGTCCGCCTCACCTTCATTGTACATTTCGACCCTTGGAGACTTCCACATGATATCGGCCGGTAAAATAGCTTCAGATCCGTATACAAGGAAAAAAGGCGTTTGTCATGTGGCTTTGGACGGCTGAGTCCGAAGCCCCCAGATGACATGTGACAGCTCATGTATCCACTTGCCCCCCTTCTTGCTGTTTTCATCATAAAGTCTCTTCTTGAGGCCGTCGATTATCATACCATTCGCCCGTTCGACTTGTCCATTGGCCCTTGGGTGTGCGACAGAGACATATTTAACCTCGATGCATGCATTCTCGCAGAACTCGCAGAACTGGTTGGCCGTGAAATTTGATCCCAAGTCCGTGATGATGGTATTTGGGAAGCCAAAACGGTGCAAAATATCGGAGATGAAATCAACAACTCGATCTGGTGGGCTTGGCTATCGGCTTGTACTCGATCCACTTGGTAAACATGTCGATAGCCACCAGAACATGGGTGAAGCCGCCTGGTGCCGTTGTGAAGGGCCCAATCATGTCGAGGCTCCAACAAGCAAAGGGCCAGGATGGCGGTAAGGTGATGACGCTGTGGGTTGGAACATGAGACTGCTTGCCGAAGAATTGACAATTCTGGCACCTGCGCACGAGATCCTCCACGTCGGTCACTGCCGTGGGCCACCAGAAACCGGCCCTGTATGCTTTCCCCACCAGCGTTCTTGAAGCTGCGTGGTTGCCGTAGACACCTTCGTGGATCTCCCGCAGTATGTCGTAGCCATCTTCCGTTGTGACGCACTTCATGAGAACACCTGATCGAGCGCCGCGCCGATAGAGCTTGCCATCGACTAGGACAAAACCCTTGCTTCTGCGCATGACGCGCGCCGCTTCTGCGCTCCTGGCATCAACTCCCACTGGTAGCCTTTGATTTTGGATGAAGTCATTAAAAGCCTCTCGCCAGTCCTCCCCCAGCACCATAACCTCTCGATCGGGTTGTTGGGGACCCGCGTTGATGGTTACCTGCGGAGAAGACCTGATGAATGGCTGCTTGAGCTCTTGGACGAAAACTCCCGGCGGGACCTGAGCACGTGTTGACCCCAATTTGGACAAGATATCCGCGCCAACATTATGCTCCCGTAGCACATGGTGAACCTCCAAGCCAGAAAATTTGCTTTCCAGCTTGCGCACTTCCTGAACATAAGCGTCCATCGTCTCCTTGTTGCAGTCCCACTCTTTGTTGACTTACTAAACGACAAGAAGAGAATCGCCATACACAAGTAGTCGCTTGATCCCTAGTGAAATCGCCAAACGAAGCCCGTGAAGCAAGGCTTCATACTTGGCTTCATTGTTGGATACCGCCCACAGGATCTGAAGGACATACTTCAATAAGCAGAACTCCAGCGCCGCCGCCATCGAGCTTGAGAGATCCATCGAAGTACATGGTCCAGTGCTCTGGCTTGTCGAATGGAGTTGGGACTTGATTCTCTCTCCATTCAGCCATGAAATCGACTAGAGCTTGTGACTTGATTGCAGTGCGTGGCTTAAAGTCGATTGACAAAGCCCCCAGTTTCCACTGCCCACTTGGATATATGCCCCGTGGCATCTTGATTATGAAGAATATCCGCCAATGGAAAATCCGTAATCACAGTGATCTTGTACTCGTCGAAGTAATGGTGTAGCTTTCTTGATGTGATTAAAATTGCATATAAAAGCTTATGAACAGCTGGATACCATACCATGGATTCAGAGAGAACCTCGCTGACGAAGTAGACAGGCCTCTGCACTCCAAACGCATGGCCTTCCTCGCCTCGCTCGACTACAATAGCGCTGCTGACAACATGGGTTGTTGCCGCGATGTAAAGTAGTAGATCCTCCTCCGGCTGTGGTGCTGTAAGGATCGGAGGGGACTGAAGGTGATTTTTCAGATCTTGTAAAGCCTGGTCGGCCTCCTCCGTCCATTGGAACTTATCTTGGCGCTTCAGGAGTTTGAAGAAAGGTAGTCCTCTCTCCCCAAGTCGGGAGATGAACCTGTTCAGGGCTGCTATACAACCTGTTAGTTTCTGCACACCATTGATTGTGGCCGGAGCCCCCATATCAGTGATTGCCATGAACTTGACAGGGTTGGCTTCGATGCCCCGGTTACTGATGATGAACCCGAGCAATTTCCCGGAAGGTACTCTAAAAACACATTTGGTAGGATTGAGTTTCCATCGAAATCTGCGCAGACTGCTAAATGTTTCTTCCAAATCTGCAATCAAGTTGTCAGAATCCCTGGTCTTGATGACCACGTCATCCACATAGGCTTCAACATTCCGGTGCAGCTGATCCACGAAACACATCTGGATTGCACGCTAATAGGTTGCTCCTGCATTCTTCAACCTGAAGGGCATGGTCTTGTAGGCGTATGTTCCGTACGGGGTGATGAATGCAATCTTGATTTGGTCCTCCTCCTTGAGCGCAATCTGGTGATAACCTGAGTAACAATCAAGGAAACAAAGAAGGACACAACCAGCCGTCGAGTCGACAACTTGGTCAATGCGCGGCAGCCCAAAGTGTTCCTTTGGGCAGTGCTTGTTGAGATCAGTGTAGTCGACACACATTCTCCATTCTTTTTCTTTTTCTTTACAAGAACGGGATTAGCTACTGTGGCAGAACCAACCTGAATTATACCGGCTCAAGTACGCGAGTCCACTCCTGCGGGCTACAACGTGCTTCAAACGGTATAATCCCTTGGCCTGTCGGGTAACGTCCCGATAAACCACCGAATGCAGGATCAAACAAGGTACCTCGCATGAAGACGAGTCCGGAGATACGAACGCTATCACATTTTACATCACAGGCAAAGATATTACATGAGAGTTTAAAAGTAACCTCAGTTTCCAACTGATGGCAATTATTACAAAACAGTCATAAGTTTCGAGTGAAAGAAGCGGAGCTTAAAAACACGGGCACTGTATACGTCGCCAGTTCAGATATCATGCAAGCCCTGGCATGACATCACTCGGAGGGGTCTGCGTTGGCCGGGGACGGGTCCCACTCCACGGACCAACCATCAGGCAGAGGGAAGGGCCACGGTACAGGCAGAGCTGAGTTGTCAGGAGGATTACCTGAATAAAAGTTACAAGGCAAGACTGAGTATTCTAATACTCAGCAAGGCTTACCCGTTCATGGTATACTTAGCCATGGATCTAGACTTATGCAGGCTTTTTAGATTTTGGGTAGAGTTTTTAGCTAAAAAGCAACAAAGAGTAGGTCCTTAATTTCAACTTTTAGCTTTCAAGTTCTATGTGATTTTCCTTCCTAGATGAGCACCTATAGCTAACCAAGCATGGTAGAGTCATTAATCAAACATCTTTTTGATAACCTCAAGTTGCTCTTGTTACTCTATGTGGTAAAGGGATCAAGCAGTCTCAATCTCCACGAGAAACGGACGATTTCTGAATCGAATTTCAACCTTGCAAGGGTAAACCTAACTCACACTCTTGGAACATCCAACGATAGTTCCGAAGCGACCGTTTGCCTTTCGTTCCGACTTGTGGACAGGTAAACCACAAGCGACTGCGGAACCATACGTACTTCCAAAGTGCAGGATGTACGCCTGTAGCGCGACTACATGTCCGTACTCCCGGTTGCCCTCGCAACACGTATTCCCACACGTCGAATCAAGTAACCAGAAGAAGCAAATACGAGTGGTGGGAGGTATGTCCACTCCTCGGGCCGATTGGTTACTAGGCTTACCGCTTACCATATTTTACGGAATGTGGCTAGTACTTTCAAACACTTAACCACCACTACCACACACTGCGACCTTATCAAGTTCAACAACACAGACGGGGCATCACCTCATTCATGATACCTCCCATAAATCCCGTCCGTCATCCTTATAGTGATTACAGGAATGTAAATATTACAATTCCTATATCGCGTGAGAGACAGAAAATCACTCGACTTCTGCCGGTCCTATTAGCAGAGCATCTATTCGATATGGACTCAGGCCCAATACATAGGTGCCTAGGATTCATGCATCTAGGGTTCCATTTCAACTCCTAGACCTAATGCATAAGTATCAATAATTAGACATAGATTGCAGTGTAAATAAAGTAGTGGGTTATGTCTGGGGCTTGCCTTCTTGCGTAGGGTTGAGGGCAGAAGTGTCAAAGTTTTCCGAACTTTGGTTCGGAGCTTCAGTTAGACCTTCGACGGCGCTTTCAGGGTCAGCAGAAACTTCTACAGCTTGATCCGAGATCAGTTCGTAGTCACCGTCGGCGAGAGTAGTCGAGTCTACATGATATGCAAAGATGTAAATTAAGGAATGCATACTCTTTTATTTTATTTCACAATAAAGTTGCAATTCAATAAAGCATAACTTTATTATTGAACATATAATTTATTTTCCTCCTGGGCAGTCATTTATCGAGTACTTATCATTTCATGTAGTTACATGAAGTAACAGGCTTGATTACTTTAAACCTTGAACTAATGGTATTAGGTAGCAGGGTGGGTTAGCTTTAAACATTTAAACTAATTATAACTACTAACTTCATTTATTTGCTTAACTAATTATTGATACTAACTCTAGGTTATTACTTAACTATTGATTTACTTAACCTAGATAAAGTATAATCTATAATATATTTTATTTGGTTTAGTGATTTTACACCTAATCCTAGGATGAGAATTTAGTGACAACTTATATCACTTAAGAACAGCACTTCAAAAATATTTCCATGATTTTTGAACATCTAAAACCACAGATATTAATTATACAAGGTTATCTATGCATTATTCATAATTAAATCTTATATTAAGAAAATATTATATAAATAATAAGTTAATTATTTTTCTTAAGTACTACACAATAATACAAGATTATTACAACTGGTTTTACATTTTTATCACTTTTCTATCATTTACTATGCATTTCCTAAGCCTACAACTAATTATACTTAACATTTAGATTAGAGTACAAAATATTCAGAAACTGAAATTTATCCTTTAATGAAAGTTGTAGATCTTAAAAAGAGGATTCCAACAAATTTTAGTTTGCATTTTTATGATGTTTCCTTGATTTGATATGGAATTTCAAAATGGACAGCATAAATTATGATGAGGACATCAACTACAACACGAGTACGTCTACGCCAGCAGCACCTTTTCCAGCGACACCAGATGCTCCTCCACCCCAGGCGCCACCTCCTTCTGGGCCAATCACTCGAGCCCGTGCAAGAGAACTGAACTTCGTCATGCTACTGAAGAACGAAGGCCCAAAAGAATAGATGCTGGCCCAACTAAGGCCCTTGCGTGGGCGCCTAGGGCTGACCACCACTAGGGGCTGCGCTCCCTCCCTGGCCGCCCCTTTCCTAGGGTTGCACCCCTCTCTTCCTCTATTTAGATAGAGGCATCATTGCTTTCCAGACTTGAGTTTTGTTTTACATCTAGCTTTAGCTACTCTCGAACACGCGCAAATACACGCTGTCCTCGTGAGATTCAGAACTCCACCTTCGAGTGATATTGTGATTGCTCGCATCTTTTTCTTGTTCGTTCCTCGATTGCGTGCAGGAAATAATCTTCGTGATCAGGCTGATCTTGCATCAACAAGGTCGGTAACCACAGGAAGTTGGTTCAGCGATTGCATTGGTGCTTCGGGCTCGCTCGTCGTAGTCGGATCGTGAGGGTCATCTTCCACCAGATCGAAATTATCTCCACTCACCGAAAGATCGGGCACTCCGACTCTATCAAGTGGTATCAGTTTTCCAGGTTGATCGGTGAGTTTCTTGAGTGTTTTTTTTCCCGTCCTACAGTCCACAAAAACCAAAACAAAAATTTATTTTCAGGTTAGATCTTGTCCCAGCAACCTTTTTAGCCTCGCGCATTCTTTCAATACTTTGCGTTGTTGAATTTGTGTGCTGTATACTTCAATTGTTGCTGGTTACTTGTGTTTTTGTTTTCTCATCGCCTTGTTCCTGTCTCTTCACACCTCGTGCGCCGCCCTTCCATCTTGCTGCTCGCCTTCCTTTTTGCCCCACGCACGCCGCAACCCTACCACACACGCCGCACCTTTTTCCCCTGATCGCGCCCTGGTCACACGTGCCGTAGCGCCGCCGGCCCTGTTCATCCTTCCGCACGCCTGTGTGAAAGGCAAGTCAAAAAAAAAGGAAAGAAAGCAATCGAAAAAAAGGAAAGTAAAAAAAAAAGGGAAACGGGAAAGGAGTCCGGGCAGAGGATGGCCGCAAATCCCCCGTACACACGTCGGGACCGATTCAGACTCGATCGCCCCTTCCCTCCACCCCACCTCCACAACGCACCGTGACCGACTCGGTCACCTGCCCAGGTCACATTCCCCCCCCCCTTTCTCCACGTCGTGCCAGTTTTTCATATCCATATCTCTCTTTCTTGGTACCATATCCATATCTCTCTTTCTTTTTACCGGAATACCCCTGTATTTTCGGAAAAAGTGTGTGTCGTAACTTGCTGTTTTAGATCCTCTGTGTTCATATTATCAGTTTTGAGGACTCCTGGCAAAAAAAAAAGAACAGACACGCAGAAACAAAAAAAGGGGGAAACCGAAAGGAGGTTACCTTCATTTGGGCGTACTCCGCAGGACGCCCAGGTTCCTTGTTTTCTCTCTTGTGTTTTTCCTTTGCCCCCTATACCCTTGCTCCACTTTTGCACTTTGTTTCCAGCAGCTTTGATTACATGTTTGGCACTATAATTCAACCTTGCATTATTGTTTGATTGTGCTAACCCTTGAATTGAGTGCAGCCTACCCAGAACTCCACATAGTTCTACGATGAGCAGACTTTGTTTCTCCAGGCAATCGCTCCTCCAATCTTTCACCGGTTCTACCTGTTGGTTGTAGATCACCCCTGTGTGCTTGGTAAGAACGGATAAGAATTTGATAACAGCACTACTGTGAGCGCCTTGTGAGCCGTTACACCCTTGTTGTCGTATGCTTTGTTTTTGTGTTTGCGCTAACTATGGCAGGAGACGAAGGCACAGCGGATGAACAGCTGCAGGACATGCGGACACGAGTTGACAGACTTGCTGCGGACATCAAGACGATGCATGAACGGCTTGACTCGACGATCACGTCATCGACCGAGAGGTTCGATCAGCTCGACCTCGCTCAGACGGCCGCTAGGACCACGCTCGACACCATCGTGGCACGGCTAGACGCATTGAACACAACGATCACGGAGTTGCAGCAGGATTATGGCGGTGACATGGAGCCGGAAGAGGGAGCTCGCCGCGGTCGTGCCCGCCGTGTGGTATGTCACCAACATAATGACCCATTTGCTAAGATTAAATTTAAAATTCCATCTTTTAATGGCAAATATGATACTGCTGCATATCTTGATTGGGAACTAGAGGTCGACCAGAAATTTTCATGCCATGATATTCCTGCTAGTTCTCAAGTTAAAGCTGCTATTAGTGAATTTACTGATTTTGCTTTAATTTGGTGGCGTGAATATAAGCAAAAACATCCCCCTCCCACCACTTGGACTAAATTAAAAGCTACCATGCGACACAGATTTGTCCCTTCATATTATGCATGAGGTGTGAAGGTTCGCACTTTGCAAACATGGCAGCACTATCTTTGGCATCGCGAGTTTATCATCCATTCTGATCATGAGGCTTTGAAACATATTCGTACCCAAACAAATCTGAACCGTCGTCATGCTAATTGGGTAGAATTCATTGAGTCTTTCCCTTACATTATTAAACACAAGAATGGGAAGGAAAATGTCATTGCTGATACTTTATCTCGTCGATATACCATGCTGTCCCAGTTAGATTTTAAAATCTTTGGCTTGCATACTGTGAAAGATCAATATGTCGATGATGCTGATTTTAAAGATATCTTAGCTCATTGTATGGATGGCAAACCATGGGGCAAATTTCACATGCAAGATGGGTTCCTGTTTCGTGCTAACAAGCTGTGTGTTCCAGCAAGCTCGGTTCGTCTTTTGTTGTTACAGGAAGCACACGGAGGCGGTCTCATGGGACACTTTGGCGTCTACAAGACGCATGAGGTGCTGGCCGCCCACTTCTTTTGGCCCCGGATGCGCCGTGATGTCGAGCGCCTTGTTGCCCGCTGCACTACTTGTCAGAAAGCTAAGTCACGACTGAACAACCATGGTTTGTATATGCCTTTGCCTGTCTCTACTTCCACTTGGCTTGATATTTCTATGGACTTCATTTTGGGATTGCCTAGAACTAAGAAGGGGAGGGATAGCATTTTTGTGGTTGTTGATAGATTCTCCAAAATGGCTCATTTTATACCATGTCATAAGACTAATGATGCTAGCAGTGTTGCTGAATTGTTCTTTCGAGAGATTATTCGTTTGCATGGTATTCCGAATACAATAGTCTCTGATCGTGATGCTAAGTTTCTCAGTCATTTTTGGAGATCACTTTGGAATAAAATGGGAACTAAATTGCTGTTTAGCACAACTTGTCACCCTCAGACTGATGGACAAACTGAGGTGGTTAATAGAACTTTGTCAACCATGCTTAGGGCTGTTTTAGACAAAAATTTGAAACGTTGGGAAGATTGCCTACCTCATGTTGAGTTTGCTTATAATCATGCAACACATTCTTCTACAAAGATGTGCCCTTTTCAGATTGTTTATGGTTATATTCCTCGGGCACCTATTGATTTGTTTTTGCTTGATGCTATAGATGCTGTTGCCCATGTTGAACACATGATTAATTTGCATGAACAGACTCAACAAAACATTGCTGCTGCTAATGCTAAATATCAGGTTGCTGGTAGTAAAGGTCGAAAACTTGTTACTTTTGAACCTGGTGATATGGTTTGGTTGCATTTGAGAAAGGATCGGTTTCCAACTTTACACCGTTCTAAATTGATGCCTCGTGCTGCTGGTCCTTTTAAGGTGCTAACCAAGATTAATGATAATGCTTATATCCTTGACCTGCCTGCGGAGCTTGGTGTTTCCACTAGTTTTAATGTTGCAGATTTGAAGCCATATGTGGGCGAGGATGAGGAGTTGCCGTCAAGGACGACTTCAGTTCTAGAAGGGGAGGATGATGAGGACATCAACTACAACACGAGTACGTCTATGCCAGCAGCACCTTTTCCAGCGACACCAGATGCTCCTACACCCTAGGCGCCACCTCCTTCTGGGCCAATCACTCGAGCCCGTGCAAGAGAACTGAACTTCATCATGCTACTGAAGAACGAAGGCCCAGAAGAATAGATGCTGGCCCAACTGAGGCCCTTGCGTGGGCGCCTAGGGCTGACCACCACTAGGGGCTGCGCCCCCTCCCTGGCCGCCCCTTTCCTAGGGTTGCACCCCTCTCTTCCTCTATTTAGATAGAGGCATCATTGCTTTCCAGACTTGAGTTTTTTTTACATCTAGCTTTAGCTACTCTCGAACACGCGCAAATACGCGCTGTCCTCGTGAGATTCAGAACTCCACCTTCGAGTGATATTGTGGTTGCTCGCATCTTTTTCTTGTTCGTTCCTCGATTGCGTGCAGGAAACGATCTTCGTGATCAGGCTGATCTTGCATCAACAAGGTCGGTAACCACAGGAAGTTGGTTCAGCGATTGCATTGGCGCTTCGGGCTCGCTCGTCGTAGTCGGATCGTGAGGGTCATCTTCCACCAGATCGAAATTATCTCCACTCACCGAAAGATCGGGCACTCCGACTCTATCAAATTACATCTGGAGGTCCTTAGAGCACTATTCATATGAGTCTAGGGCTTTGCAGATAGCCCCCTGGGTTTTCAATCCTTCTAAACCCGAGGTCCTTGACTTGAGACAGAAGGGGAGCAAGGAGTGGACGGCCGTGTTCCGGCGAGGAGGGTCACCGGCGGCGAGGTCCGAGGGGAGGAGAGGGCTCAGGAGCTCACGGTGGTCCGAAAGCACCAAGTGTCGAGGGCTGCAGTGGTCGGAAACGTGGATCTCGACGGGAACCCGAGGTGGTGGCGGAGGGGTCACTATCGACGGCGAGGCTCCGGTGACCGGCGTTGGGGGAGGGTCTGCGCATGAGCTTCAGCGAGTCGTGGGGAAGGTGTGGGCGCAATCAATTGGAAACTTAGGCTTTGGATTAGGGGCTACCGGTGGAGGCAGTGACAACGGCGGCGAGGAAAAACGCCGGCGAGCGTCGGGGGGTTGATGCAGTGCACTAGGGGTTCAATTGGGAGGTTGCAAAGCTTCACAAGGTTGATGTGGTGTTAGCTGTGGGGTCGTGATGGCGCGGGGAGGCTCGGGGTGAGCTGCCCACGGTGAGGCCGAAGGCGGCGATGGTGGCGCTCGTCGGTAACGGGGCTCCGGCTGCAATTGGAGGGCAACAGGGGGTCGATGAGCACGAGCAGGGCACAGGGAAGCTCGTACGGGGGTTGATGGGGGCGAGGGGTGCCTGGTGGCAGCTGCCCACGGCAATGCCGAGCGTTGCCGGAGGGGGAGAAGAAGGGCGGCAGTGGAGTTTGGGTCGGGTGCTCGAGAATTGGCCAAGGAACCGGAGGAATGGGATGTGGAAGCTCTTGTAGTGCTGGTGCGCGCGAGAGATAGAGGTCTGGGGCTCCGCTGTAGGCTCTCCACGGCGACGGTGAGGTGGCGGCCGAGCAAAGCTCCGGCAGCCGTGGCGCGCGCAAACAAGGACAACAGGGAGGGAAACAGAGCCGGGCTCGAGGAGAGGATGACGCGTGGACGAGGGAGAAGCAGGAGGTCGACGACGGCGATCTGCACAGCGGCGGCCGGAGGGGGAGCTGCACCAGCGGCAGAGCAGAAGAGCAAAGGAGCAGAGGACAGAGGGGGTTCAGAGGAAGAAGAAGAGAGGAAGGGGTCCGGGGGACTGGTTTGTGAAAACCGAAAACTTCAGGGACCCCACAGAAAAGAAGGATTTCCCACTGATCTAGAGATCTTCTGAGAAAAAGCCCAAAATAAAAGTTGTAGAGCTTTTCAAGTTCTACAAAATTGCTTTAAGGCTTAATTCAAAAACTCAAAGTTTGCAGCTTTACATAATAGGTTTTGAATAAAGGTAAAATTTGAATTACCTTTGTCCTTACCAACGTGAATTTGATCAAATTTTAAATGCCTTTGCAAATGTTCATGGAATGTCATGATGACTTGTACTCTTACATGTTAGCCCTCAAGTAAACATAAAAGTCACTTCACACATCAACTATTTTGCATAAAAGACCCTATGATTTATGTTGTATTTACACTTAGGTCCCTGTTTTTACTCAAAGGCTATTTTCCTGAGAATTTAATCTACCCTTTTACATTTCCCCTAGGTTTTAATGCTATCTTCCACTTCACCCTATTTACATTCAAGGACCTATATTTTATAGAAATTACAGATATACCCCTACCCTTTTGTACTACCCATAACAAGCATGCCTATTTCACACTAGAGTCTAATGTCTATATCTCTTATTACCTGAATGTCACAGCTACCCACTCTGGATGGATTACTTCTTTAATGAATCTAGCCGCGAGAAGTTTAGCTATCTCCCGTTTGATGGCCTCACACTTATCGTGAGCAAACCTGCGCAGGCGTTGCTTCTTAGGCACAGCCTTTGGGTGTACATTCAAGCTATGCTCGATCAACTCCCTAGGCACCCTTGGCATATCCGCTGGCTTCCACGCAAAAATGTCTCGGATAGCCCGAAGGAAGCTGACGAGCGCGAATTCCTATTTCTCACCTAAGCCCGTGCCAGGAACGGCGGTCTTAGATGAATCACCCTCCTGAAGCTGGATCATCTTGAGGGCCACGTCATCAGCCGATTGGATGCTTGACTTGCTGGCCTTCTTGGAGGGAATTTCCAGCCCGGTCTGAGAAAGTTGCTGCGCGGCCGTGAGTACTTCTCCCGAAGCATCTGGCACGCGAGTAGTCGAAGCATACTGGATCGCCTCCTGATTGCAGTCGTACGACTTCTTCAAGTCGCCACGGAGAGTGAGTACTCCACTGAGTCCTGGCATCTTGAGAAGCAGATAAACGTAATGCGGCACTGCCATAAACTTGGCAAGTGCCGGACGACCCAGTATTGCATGATAAGAAGATTCGAAGTTAGCCACTTCGAACTTAATAAACTCAGTGCGGTAGTTCTCCCTCATGCCGAAGGTGACTGGGAGGACGACCGTACCAAGTGGATGTGCCACGTTACCTGGGACGATGCCGTAAAAAGGGGACTTGCTGGGAACCAGCATGTCCTTGAAATCCAAGCCCATCTTCCTCAATGTGCTAATGAAGATGAGGTTGAGCCCGCTTCCGCCATCGATGAGGACCTTGGTAAGCTTGACCTCCGCCACCACGGGATCAAGGACCAAGGGGAACTTTCTGGGTTCCGAAAAGCTCATCCACTGGTCATCGCGGAAGAATGAGATGGGGACCTCCGACCAACAAAGCGGTCGTGGTACCGCCGGCTCGACGGACATGATCTCCCGGAGGAACAGCTTCTGGTCCCGCCTGGAGCTAAAATCCTCATCTCCCTCGAAGATGACGTTGACAACCTTCGAAGCATCCTGGAACTTTGGGTTGCGCCCTTGGTCGTCGTGGTCGTCATCCTCGGGTTCTTTGTCTGCAGGCTTATTGTTCTTCTTACCACCACCGGAGTTGCTGAACATCCTCCGAAGATGGTAGCAGTCGATGGCAGCGTGATTGGCACCTGGATGCCACGGGCACTTCTTCTGTAGGAGCTTCTTGAACTCCTCCTGCATCGTCGACTTCTTGCCCCACGAAGGACGATCCATAGCCGCGATGATATCATCTGGCTTTCATTTCCGGGGTGGAGCTGAAAAGTCCCGCTGGCCTTTGTCGTTGCGGTTGTCGTTTGGGCGCCTCAGATTGCTATCTTGACACCGTGGGAACTGCTCCCGCATCTTCACCTCCTGTTCGGACCAATCGTGCATCATATCACGAAGGCCCGCAATGGTCTTTGGCCTATTCCGCCCAAAATCTATATAGATGCCTTGGTCGGTGATGCCGTTGTAGAAGCAGTCGATGATGTCGTCCTCCAAAATGTTCACGATGGTGGCGCGGACGTCGAAGAAGTGACGTGTGTAGGACCGCAGGAGCTTGTTACGTTCTTGTTTACATTGGGCAAGATCGTGACGAGTACCTGCACGAGCGATCGCTCCCTGGAAGTTGTCGATGAAGACCTTCTTGAGTCGCTCCCAGGAGTCAATGGAGTTGTTGCTAAGGCTTTCCAACCACGTGAGCGGCGCAGGGTCCAAAGCCATCGGGAAGTAGACGACTTTGGTGATGTTCGAACCTCCTGCGACCTTAATGGCCGTGGAATAGCAATGAAGCCACTGCTGAGGAGCTTGCTTCGCGGACCTTGCGCCTGGAGGAGATCACGGTCCGCGCATCGCGACCTTCATTGATGTGCTGGCGCAGGTCTTCTGGAGGAAATCGATGATTGGCCTGTCGCGGATGACCCCCTTGCGGTGGCTGCTGCCTCCTGCCAGGGGCCTGGCTCCCGCGAGTGTTGTCGTTGCTGAGCTGGTGTCGAGGACGGCCGCCAGCCGTTCGGCTGTGAGCCTGGCTCCGACTCTCACCCACGCGCTCCTCCCTGATGGTGGACGCCGGGTTGTGCTGATCCAGCTGGATCCAGGCCCTCTGCGCGTAAAGGAGTGCTTGACGCATACCCGGATCATGACTGCGCTCGAGGATGGCCATCACCCTGGCGATGTTGGCCACCGAAGTCCTGAAACCCCGTTCACTTACGGCGGCGAACTCAAGGTCAAGCTCGCGATGCATAGATCGCCTACGCTCATTGGCCCTCCTCCGCCGGATTGTGCGGGCCCTGTTCCTGGCCCTCCGCGCCTCACGATCGGCATCATTTTCATCGCTGGCGTTGGCAGTGGCTCATCCTCAGAGACCGCTTTGAAGTTAACAATGGAAAACCACCATGGTCCTTGCCTTCCTCCGCCATTAGCACCTGGCGGGAGGAAAGCTCGTGAGAGCTCGCGTCGACTAGTTCAGTCGACCCCTCCGCCGCGGTTGCCAATGGCCTGCCCTTTTGAAAGGGCAAGGGCTCGAGGTGAGCCACAAGTCGACCCTCTACCTCGAGTAGATCGGAGAGTGCCATGCCCCTCCAATGCACAATGCATCCATCCAGCACGGAGGTGATCATCAGATCACTGGTGCCAAAACAACCCGAAGCCTCCCGACGTGTGGTGGCTTCAGGCCTTCTAGCCTGGAGCAGAGAATCCAGGTCCTTCTCTAGCGGGTAGAGAGACCCAGAGACGTCGGCCTCCTGGAGATCAGTGGCCGGTTTGCATGAACCAAATTGGGATCGGCTATGCGGATCCCTAGATTGGAACGAGTCCAACCCAGGGGAAGTTGCTGCAACGCTGGAAGAAGTCAAGCCTGGAGCAGACTCCATCTCGATCCTTGTTGCAGAAGCACAGGTTGACAAGTTGTCAAGATTGTCGACGAACTTGTCGAGATCGCTGCGGAGATCCGCAATGGAAATCTTTGGCTTCATGTCGACGAGGAATCGCCGAAAATCGCCCACACCATCTGCGATGCAGACCCACGAGCCAAAAATGAATGTCGTACCCTAAGAGGGAACTGACCTGGAGAATTTGAAAGTCACCATCGAGCTCGTCGGTGGATCTTCAACGCGTTCCCCTACCTGACGCACCAGCTGTCGGTGTTTAACCGGCTGCCCACCGAGGGATATACCCAAGGTGGTAAGTTTTGGGTGAGGAGACGCCGAGATCAGGAACT
The DNA here is from genome assembly GCF_002211085.1 of Panicum hallii. Lineage (NCBI taxonomy): Eukaryota > Viridiplantae > Streptophyta > Magnoliopsida > Poales > Poaceae > Panicum > Panicum hallii. The sequence continues at coordinate 36,626,167 of NC_038046.1, read as the reverse complement.
CGAAGGTGCAGGGAACAAAAGATTTAGACAGGTTCATGTGGCAGAACCAACCTGAATTATACCGGCTCAAGTACGCGAGTCCACTTCCTAGGGCTCCAACGTGCTTCAAACGGTATAATTCCTTGGCCTGTCGGGTAACGTCCCGATAAATCACCGATACACAGGATCAATAAGGTTACCTCACACGAAGGTGAGTCCAGAGATACAATCACCATCACATTTTACATTACAGAGAATTACATTACAAGAGTTTCTAAAAGAAATATGAAGTTTCAAATCTAGAGAAAAGAGTACAAACCATTAAAGCTATGGTTTTTGGCAGCGGAAAATATACGCGACGATTACAACACGTTGTCAAGACGGATGTCATGCTAAGCCCGGGCACGACATCACTCGGTATCATCAATGTTGGCCGAGGACGGATCCCATTCCACGGACCAATCTTCTGGAAGAGCACAGGGCCAAGATAGGGGAAGAGTAGGATCTTCAAAGGCTTTGCCTGAAAAACATAAAACTAGCAAGGCTGAGTATACTAATACTCAGCAAGGCTTACCCGGGATTGGGTATACTTTAGCCCATAACTAGACTCATGAAGGCTTATAATGGTTCTGGGTTTTAGTTTCAGCTGAAAAGCAACAAAGAGTAGATCCTTAATTTCAAGTTTTAGCTTTCAGATTCTAGTTAATTATCCATTCTAAGTAAGCACCTATATCTAAGCAAGCATGGTATAATCTTTGGTCAAGCATCATCTTTGATAACCATAATATTGCTCTTTTTACTCTATGTGGAAAAGGGGATAAGCAGTCTCATTTCATCGTGAGAGGCGGACGATTCCTGAATCGAGATTCAACCTTGCAAGGTAAACCTAACTCACACGCTTGGAACACCACAGGGTCGTTCCGAAGCAACCGTTTACCTTTCATTCCGACTCGTGGATCAGATCCACCACAAGCGACTGCAGGAACATACGCACATCACTCGTGCAGGACATATGTCTGTAGCGCGACTACAAAACCCGTATTCCTGGTTGCCCTTGCAACACGTATTTCCTCAGTCGAACATAAGTAACCGGAAGAAGCAAAACAAGTGGTGGGAGGTATGTCCACTCCTCGGGCTGATTGGTTACTAGGCTTACCGCTTACCATATTTCGCGGCATGTGGTTAGTACTTTCAAACACTTAACCCGCACTTCCACACGCTGCGACCTTAACAGATTCAACAACACAGATGGGGTATCACCTCAACCATGATACCTCACAGAACTCCCGTCCGGTATCCTTATAGTGATAACAGGAATGTAAACATTACAACTCCTATATCGCGCGAGTGACAGGAAATCACCCAACTTCTACCGGCCCTATTAGCATAGCAGCTAGTCGGACTCAAGTGCTAGTATCCATCACATTGGTTCCTAGGAGAATGCAACTAGGGTTTCAAGCAATTCCTAAGAACTTAATGCAGAGATAGATATAATAACGTAGATTGCAGAATAATTAAAGTAGGGTTTATGTCCGGGGCTTGCCTTTATTGGTGGGACTGAAGTCAGAAATGTCAATATCTTCCGAACTTTGGTTCGGAGCTTCAGTTAATCCCTTGATGACGTTTATTTGGTTTTCAGGAACATCCTCCGTAGACTCCGGGGAGATCTCGTAGGTACTGTTGCCGAAGTAATCGTATCTACATGCAATGCAACATTTCATTCAAAGTGTGCACATAAAACTACCTTACTTCACAATTCAATTGCAAACCAGCATTCATACAACATACTATTCACATATCAACCAAAAAGATCTGAACTAAACCTAGATAGAGCTTTAGGGGGAAACAACTAACTAGAATCGGCTACTCGTTGAAGATTACAATAGAGCCGATTGGAAACAATAGAGGTTTAGCCAATGGAAAGGTGCATCGTGTTCCTAGATGATCGATGAAAGCATCGATTACTTTAACAGAGGGATGATTCCTAAAGCCGTTGTCTTAATTGAGATGTGCTTAAGTGTTATTCTAAGTAACTAAGTGTGGTTATATCGACTTGATTACATCAGTACAACAATTGAGTGACGTATAGCCGAATGGAATGTGGTTAAGAGTATGTGACTGATAAGTATGAAGCTGACCTCTCAGTCGATAAATCGACTGATAGAAGTGTGTGGATAAGGATGGAGAAACTAAGGATCGATCGGCCATATTTGACCGATATGGAAAACGACTAGAATCGGCTTGGATCGGCCGATAGCAAGAACCCTAAGATCGTGTGTGCACCTCAAATTGATCAGCTACGTGGCAGCTGAGGTAGGACAGGACAATAGAAATGTTACCGGCAGTAGCCGATATTAGAAAGGTAACAACCGTATCAGCTATCCAGCCGATGGTAGAAACATATCAAGAGGAATGTTTCGGCTGATAGCTGTTACATAGAAACATCATAGATTTAAAGAAAATGGATGCTAAGTGGTTGGGTTGATAACCTGACATTGAAGCATAATTGTCGAGACGTATTAGCTAAGCAATAGATGCACACGGACTAACAAGAATCTATATACAGCAAGGAACTTAAGGAAACAGCAATCAAGACAAGGATAACGTCTTGACGGTAGGGATATGAGCATTTGTGTAATGTATTAACTAATTACCACACTTTTCAACTTGAAACATACATCCTATGATTTATCTTTCAGCTAAAACACATGCATACAATATATGGTACAAACAAAGCATTCATTCCCTAACATTTAACCTAGACCACAGATCAAGATTTTCAATTCAAGAGCATAACACGAACTTGTAAATGTTCACTGATTTGAAACAAAGAAAGTTTTGAAAATTTTACAAAGGACACCCTAGAACTTTTTAAAACATAGCAATCAAGTCCCTGGTCCGGGAAAACAGATAACAGGAAGATAACGACGATATTCCGGCAAAGGAATCGCCAGCATTAAGAAGATTCAGTGAATCAGGGTAAACCTTGGTTGTGGAGAACAGCAGACGAAAAGTGAATTCCCATGGCGAACAAGATTGGTGAAGAGAAGAGCTCGACGGTGACGAAGAGTAGAAGTTGCTGGATGTCGTGGATCGTGGAGTAAGACGATGGAGCCGAATGGGTTCGCTATATCGACTTCTCCGCGAACCCTAGGGTTTTCCTGCTCACGGGTTGAACTTCCTCTTCCCACGCACATGCGATGCCAAAGCCTGGCCGACCGAACACCTCTGCTCGCACAAGAAGAAATCCTCCTTGACCTGACTGCACCGCATCTCCTCCGAGCTCGACACGCCCGACCACTGTCTTCGCTTCGCGGCTTCTTTTTCTGATTCGCCACGCCGTACTCACACTTCCGCCTTCGCGAGGATCAAGGGAGCTCACCGTGCGTGGCTCCTTTGAGCTCACCGCATCCGGTCGCTACCTCCACACCTCATCGCTCTGCACGTCGTCGCCCTGCATGGTTATTCTTCTTCCTCCTGTTGTTGAGCCCGCACTCGCCTTGGCCTTGCCGCGTCGCAGGTCCCTCCGCGGCCGTCCTAGCCAAGGTATTGCCGTGCGTGACCTCGTCGCCCTCCGTGCGAGTTTGTCCCGAGCCGCCACGCTTCAGCTCCATCCGCGCATCTCTGCGCTACCAACACCGCGCGCTGCCACGCCTCCACGTGCTTGCGCCACTTACTCCAGCGCCTACCGCGCGTGCCAAACTCGCGTGCCCACGCTTCTACTCCGGCCGCCCAGCGTTCGCACGCTCCTGCTGCCACTCCAGCCTTCACACTGCTTCCGCTGCGCTGCACCCAGTTCCCGCACTTGCTCGCTACTGCCGCACCCTCGCTGGCTCCCTGTGTCCGCGCCCCAGCCAAGCTGCCGCACACAGCACTTGCTCACGCGCTCCTCCGCGTCACGCACGCCTACTGCCGCGCGCGCTCCGCACACCGATCCGCGCTACGCCTGGAGCCACCCACTGCCTGCTTCTGCGCCACCCGAGCCATGTCGCACCGCACATGCCTGCTAGCCGTGTGCCTGCACCGCTCGGCGCCGCCTGCCACGAGCCACGCTGAGCCGCGGCCGCGCCCGCCGCCTTGCCGGGCCGCACGCCGCTCGGCCTGACCGCGCGCCCCGCCAGCGCTCCGTCCTACGCGCCTGCGTGCCTCGCACCCGCCTGGGTCCAGCTCGCCCGAGCCACCTCCGCACCACCCGTGCCCCGACCTGGTGCCGCTCGCTCCACCACCGCTGGTCTCCGCGCTCAGCCGCCCCGCGCCTTGCGCCGTCCGCTCTGGCCCCTACGCCGCCCGCACGCCCACCTGCGCCGGCCGCTCTCCGCCTGCTCCGCGCCCGACCCACCGCGCTGCTTGGGCCCGCTCCAACCCCGAGCCGCTCTGCCGCCAGTGCGCCTGGGCCGCGCGGCCGCTCGCCCGCGCGCGCCCCGCCTGGCCTGGGCTGCTCGCCGCCCTGGCTCCCGCCGCTGCTAGCCGCCCGAGCCCGCGCTAGGAGCCGCGCCTGCCGCGCATCTGCACGCAAGCCGCCGCTCGCCGCTCGGCTCCTGCCGAGCCGCCCGCTGCCGCCTGCTGCGCTTGGAGCTGCCCGGCCTGCTCCTGCCTGGATCCACTGCCCCCGCCTGGTGCCGAACAGAGGGAGGGAAACAGGGGAAAAATCCCCCACGCCGCCTGGACGCCCTGTATCAGTGGAGGGAAGAGAGAGAGGGACGGAAAAAAGAAATTTGCTAGAGCTGCTGCCGGTGGGGAAAGGATAAGGGTGCCAGAGAAGAAACAGAGCAGAAGGGGAAAAGTGATTTTCCCAAGGACTTATGCGCAAATACAGAAAACTGCAAGGGCTCGTCTGTAAAACAAAATTTCCCGTTGATTTAAAACTCAAATGAAGAAATGCCCAAAACGAAAGTTGGAGAGTTTTTCAAACTCTACAACATTGCTTTAGGGATCAAGTTCAAAAACTCAAAACTTGTATTTTTACACGTGAATCTTTGAACAAAAATCGGATTTGAATTGCTTTTGTCCTAAAAGTGTAATTTTATAAAATTCAGGACTTAAATGCAAGCATTTATGACATGTCATGATGACTTGCACTTTTACACTTTAGCCCCGAGTAAATTTGAAAGTTACTTTTGTAAATCATACATTTGCATAAAAGGACTTGTACTTTTATAAAATTACATAAACACCCTTATTTTTTTACCACTTTACCCAAAATTTTTACACAATTCACCACACACACATTTCAAATTAAACTTTCAAATAAACATACATTTTTACAAAGGATAACATAAGAAAACATGTTTACCAAAACCACATTTCACTTATTTTGAAATTACCCTAATACAATTACATTTTGCAAAAACAACCCTAGGTTTTTCTGTAATTACAAAAATACCCTTTTTATTTGCACTTTAATTTTTCAAAAGCTTCACATAAACACACATAAGCTTTATACAAACAAACACATATTTCACACTAACAAAATACATGCCTAGTTTACAAACACACGAACTGTCACAGTTCGGGCCGCAAGGTGCGTAATACCCTACATCCTGTATGGTGGTTTGTATTCCTTTGGTGTAGAATGATCTGGCGATCATCCTTTGAGAGGGGTCTCTGTCCTCCCTTAAATACCCGAGAGGCTAGGGTTACAAAGATACTAACCAACACCAGCTAAGGAATCGTACCAGAACATGTCTCGAGTAGATTCCCCCTGTATCGGTTAGCCTTATCTCCTATTTAAATAGAATAAATAAGAGATAAACAAGATGAATAAGAGATAAGACGGACTTAATCTCTTAAACCTCTTTAAACTACGTTATGTACCCAGTCCCGTGGCCCCGGGTCTGACATTGGCCGAGCTAAAAATCCAACTCCAAGATCTTCTTGACAAAGGTTTCATATGCCCAAGTGCTTCACCTTGGGGTTGTCCTGCTCTCTTTGTAAAAAAGAAGGACAATAGCCTAAGGTTATGTGTCGATTATCGTCCACTCAATGCGGTCACTATCAAAAATAAGTACCCTCTTCCCCGTATTGATATCTTATTCGATCAACTAGCTGGAGCTAAGGTCTTTTCCAAGATTGACTTACGCTCTGGTTATCATCAGATCAAAATCAAGCCTTGTGACATTCCAAAAATGGCTTTTTCAACCAGATATGGACTATATGAATATCTAGTTATGTCATTTGGGCTTACTAACGCGCCAGCATATTTCATGTATCTCATGAATTTAGTCTTTATGCCGAAACTCGACAAATTTGTTGTGGTCTTCATCGATGATATTCTAATATATTCCAAGACTAAAGAAGACCATGCTAATCATATATGTGTCGTTCTTCAACCACTACATGATCATCGCCTTTACGCCAAATTCTCGAAATATGAATTCTGGCTGGATAGTGTGAAATTTTTGGGACATACTATCTCCTGTGAAGGCATATCGGTTGATCCAACCAAAGTCCAAGAGGTTATGGATTGGAAGCCTCCGACTTTAGTCCATCAAATCCGAAGTTTCCTAGGATTGGCGGGATATTATCGCCGATTCATTCTAGACTTCTCCAAGATAGCTAAACCCATGACTGAGCTACTTAAGAAAGAGATTAAATTCCATTGGGACGACAAGTGTGATGAAGCATTCCACACCTTGAGAAAACTTCTAACAACCGCTCCAGTGCTAGCTCAGCCAGATAATACCCAGCCTTTTGATGTCTATTGCGATGCTTCTGGAACTGGCCTTGGTTGTGTTCTTATGCAAAACAACCGGGTCATTGCTTTTGCATCCCGAGCACTCTGAAATCATGAGCAAAACTATCCAACCCATGATCTTGAATTGGCAGCAGTTATTCATGCTCTCAAGATCTGGAGACATCATCTTATGGACGCCAAGTGTAACATCTACACTGACCATAAGAGCCTCAAATATATCTTCACGCAAGCTGACCTGAATATGAGGCGAAGGCGTTGGTTAGAACTGATCAAAGACTACGATCTTGAGGTACACTACCATCCTGGCAAGGCCAATATGGTTGCGGATGCACTTAGCCGCAAAGCACATTGTCATTGCTTATCTATGGAAACTTTCAATGAACTCTCTGCAATCAGATGAGAAAACTCAATCTTGAAATCATCCCTCAAGGTAGTCTAAATCTATTGTCTATTGAATCTACTTTTCTAGAATCATCATGTCCCAATTACATAATGAAGGTATCAAAATTATCAAATCAAAACTATCTCAGGGAGAAGTCAAATATAAGTGTTTCCACACAGATCCTCAAGGAGTTCTATGGTTCAACAATCGTATTGTTGTACCTAAAGATCATCAACTTCGTAAACAAATCCTTGATGAAGCACATCTATCTAAATTCTCTATTCATCCTGGTAGCACCAAAATGTATCAAGATCTTCGACAACATTTTTGGTGGACCAGAATGAAGAGGGAAATTGCCAAATATGTATCCGAGTGTGATACGTGCCAGAGAGTCAAAGCCAGTCATCTAAAAGCATCTGGTACACTCCAACCACTACCCATTCCGTCATGGAAATGGGAAGACATTAGTATGGATTTCATTGTCGGTCTTCCTAACACGTCCCAAAAACATGACTCCATATGGGTAATCATTGATAGACTTACCAAAACCGCTCGCTTCCTTCCGGTACATACCACATATCCAGCTAAAAAGTATGCCGAAGTCTATCTTGATCAAATTGTTCGATTGCATGGTGTCCCTAAGACCATCATTTCTGATCGAGGGACCCAATTCATTGCACGCTTCTAAGAACAATTGTAGTCTGCTCTTGGAACCAAACTCATTCGAAGTTCTGCGTATCATCCCCAGACTGATGGACAGACTGAGCGAGTTAACCAAATCCTTGAAGACATGCTCCGAGCTTGTATTATTCACTATGGTACAAGCTGGGACAAGTGTCTTGCCTTGGCTGAATTCTCTTACAACAATAGCTATCAATCTAGTCTTCTGATGGCTCCCTTTGAAGCGCTATACGGCCTAAGATGTCGAACTCCTTTCAGTTGGTCTGAGACCGGCGAACGCAAAATCTTTGGACCAGATCTAGTTATTGAAGCCAAAGATAAGGTCAAAGTTATTCAAGCCAATCTTAAAACAGCTCAGTCTAGACAAAAGAGTTATGCAGATCAAAGAAGGAAACCTCTGCAGTTCCAAGTAGGAGATTTTGTCTATCTCCGAGTATCTCCTACCAAAGGTGTTCAGCGTTTCGGCATAAAAGGGAAATTAGCACCCCGATATGTCGGAACCTTCGAGATTCTTGAAGTCTGTGGCCCAGTGGCTTACAGAATTTGCCTTCTGTCTCAATTGGCTGCTATTCATGATGTCTTCCATATATCTCAACTCAAGAAATGTATCAAAGTACCTACGGAGATCGTTGAAACCCATACCATTGAGATTGAACCTGATCTATCTTACACCGAACAACCTATCCAAATCCTGAATACCAAAGAAAGAGTCACTAGAAGGAAAAAGATTAAGATGTATAAGATCTTATGGGATCATCACACCGAAAAAGAAGCAACTTGGGAAACGGAATCCTATCTTCAACGAAACTTCCCAAACTTCCTTCAAGCCAATTCCCAAATCTAATCGTCTGATTCTATTCTGCTTCAGAATCTCGGGATGAGATTCTTTTTAGGGGGGAAGGCTGTGACATTTAGGTAATTAGAAATATAGACACTAGATTTTAATGTGAAAAGTATGTGCTTGCTATGGTGTAGGTGTGTAGTACAAAGGAATAGGGATATAACTGTAATTTTATAAAATATAGGCCCTTTAGTAATAAATGGGTAAGAATGGGAGATAGCATCAAAACCTAGGAAAAATGTGACACTAGGTGTCAAATTTATATCACCATAGGAAAGAAAGTGCAAAAGATGTGTTGAATTCTATGAAAAATGGGTCTTGTATGAAAACAGAGACCTAGGTGTGATTAAAACAAAAATCATGGGTCCTTTTATGCAAAATAGTAGAAATATAAAAGTAACTTTCAAATTTGTTTAGGGCCAAAATGTAAGAATGCAAGTCATCATGACATCACATGAAAACTTATAAACATACCCAAAATTACATCAAATCCATCTGGGTAAGGACAAAAGTAATTCAAATTCTACTTTTGTTCAAAAATTAACATGTAAAGCTATAAGCTTTGGGTTTTTGAACTTGAGCCCTAAAACAATAATGTAGATTTTGAAAAACTCTCCAACTTTCATTTTGGGCATTTCCTCATTAGACCTCTACATCAGTGGAAAATTTTAGTTTACCGAGAGGTCCCCGAGATTTCTGAAATTTTCAAACAGGTCCCCCGGACCCCTACCCTCTCTTCTTCTTCCTCGAGCATGTGCTGCTCTGCTCTGCTTCCCCTGCCGCCGGCGCAGTGCTTCGCCCCTGTCCACCACTCTGCCGCCGCCGCGCGCTCCACCTCCTGCTGGGATGACTCCCACACGTCATCCTCTCCCTACCCCGGCCGTGTTCCCCTCTCCTGCTGCCCTCCCCCGCGCGCGCCACGAACTCCCGAGCCACCGCCGGCCGCCACATCATTGCCGCCGTTGCTCGCTCCTGTTCGCACCCACAGCACCCCTCCTGGCCTTAAACACGCGCTCAACGACCGCTCAGTGATCTTGTTCACTCATTTTCCGCACTGCTTTTCCACGGCATTCCCCTTTCCCGAGCTCACCTCCTCACCGGACCTCCGCCGCCACCACTGCCCACCGTCGTCAGCCACCCTCACTGCCTCTGAACCCCAATCCAGCGCTGCTAGAGCACCGCAGTGACCCACTAGTGCTCTCCAGCCTGTTCAATTTCATCCTCCCGCATCCGAGCCTCGTCTTCCACAGCTCCGGCCAGCACGAGTTCCGCCGCCGTCTCCTGCTCGCCGTGGGCAGCTCACTCCAAGCCCTTCCGCACCAGACAACCCCTCCGTCAGCTCCCTCTCGACCCCGTGAAGCTCTACAACCCCTCCATTGGTTCCCTAGTGCATCGCATCAACTCCTCGATGCTCGCCGGCGTTTACCTCTGCCGCCATCATCACTGCTCCTGTCGGTTGCCCCTAATCCGAAGCGTGTGTTCCTAATTGATTGCACCAATACCTTCCCCACAACTCACTGGAGCTCATGCGCATGTCCTTCACCGATGTCGGCCGCCAGAGCATCGCCATCATCGTTGACCCCTCCGCCGCCGCTTCGGGCTCTCGTCGAGATCCCCCTTCCTGACCACCTCTACCCTCGACACATGGTGCAATCAGGCTGCCGTAAGCCCCTGAAGCTTCCCCTCCCCTCGGACCTCGCCGCCGGTGACCCTCCTCGCCGGAACAGGCCGGTCAAATCCCTGCCTCTCTCTCTGACCACGGCCAGGGACTTCGGATGGGAAGAATCAAAAGCCCGAGGGGCTGTCTGCAAAGCGTGTGACTAATAGGAATAGTGCCCTAAGGACCCCCTTGTGTTATTTGTGCTGTCAACTTTAAAATTCCATATCAATTCAAGAAAAAATCACAAAAATGTAAACTAAAATTTGTTGGGTTCCTTATTCTAAGGTCTACAACTTTCCTTATGGGGTGAATTTCAGTTTCTAAGTAGTTTATACTCTAATTTAAATGCCAAGTTTAAGTGGTTGTAAGCTAAGAAAATGGATAGTAAATAGCAGAAAAATGGTAAAAGTGTGAAACCAATTGTGTTAGTTTTTCTTTGGCATGTGGTATTTAGGAAAAATAATTAAACTACTATTTATATAATATTTTCATATGGTATAGGTTTAACACATAAATAAAGCTTAATTGATCTTATGTAATTAATATATGTAGTTCTAAATGTTCAAAAATCATGAAATTATTTTGAGATGTTAGGCTTGAGTAGTATAACCTATGCACAAAAATCTAGGCTAAAGTCTTGCATATAAATATAGATCTAAATAATACTTATTAGGTTAACTCAATCATTAGTTACCCTTGTAGCTTAGTTTCTATAGAAATAAAACATTGATAACTTTGCAATGACTTGGACATAGCTTAATCTATAACTAATAAAAATTTTAACCCAATGTTATAGTAGTTTATTTGGGCATGTTGCCTAATGAAGCTAACCAAATTAATTTACACCCGATAAATGACTGCCCAGTAGAGAAGTAAATGATATGTGTAGTAAGTAAAGTATATTTTCGTTGGATTGCAACTTTATCATGAAATAAAATAAAAGTATATGCATCCCTTAAATTATAACTTTGCATATCATGTAGACTCGACTACTCTCGCCGACGGAGACTACGAGCTGATTCCGGATCAAGAAGTAGAAGTTTCGGAGGACCCCGAAAACACCATCAGAGATCTAACTGAAACTCCGAACCAAAGTTCGGAAAACTTTGACACTCCTGCCCCTAACCCTACTCAAAAAGGCAAGCCCCGGACATGAACCTACTATTTTTCTTACACTGCAATTTATATATTTATATATATCTTTCTGCATTAGAGTTCTTAGGAGTTGAATTGAAACCCTAGTTGCATATTCCTAGGAACCCATGTACTGAATATTAGAACCTGAGTCCGATTAGTTGCTATACTAATAGGACCGGTAGAAGTCGAGTGATTTCCTGTCACTCGCGCGATATAGGAATTGGTTGTCTACAATTCTACCATCACTATAAGGATGACGGACGGGGTTATGTGCAGTATCATGGAAAGGAATGATACCTCGTCTGTGTTGATGAATTTGATAAGGTCGCAGTGTGTGGTAGTGGTGGTTAAGCGTTTGAAAGTACTAGCCACATGCCGCGAAATATGGTAAGCGGTAAGCCTAGTAACCAATTGGCCCGAGGAGTGGACATACCTCCCACCACTCGTATTTGGTTTTTCCTATTACTCGCTTCGACGTGTGGGAATACATGTTGCCGAGCAACCAGGAGTACAGTCATGTAGTCGCTCTACAGACGTACGTCCTGCACATTGGATGTGCGTATGGTCCTGCAGTCGCTTGTGGTGGATTTGATCCACGAGTCGGAATGAAAGGCAAACGGTTGCTCCGGAAATATCATTGGATGTTCCAAGCGTGTGAGTTAGGTTTACCCTTGCAAGGCTGAAATTCGATTAAGGAATCGTCCGTTTCTCGCGGAGATTGAGACTACTTGATCCCTTTGCCACATAGAGTAACAAGAGCAACTTATGGTTATCAAAGATGATGTTTGCCTAAAGTTTCTACCATGCTTGAATAGTTATAGGTGTTTATCTAGAATGAATAATCACCTAGAACTTGAAAGCTAAAATTCGAAATTAAGGATCTACTCTTTGTTGCTTTTCAGCTGAAAGTTTTACCCACAACCATTAAAGCTGTCATAAGTCTAGTTACATGGCTAAGTATACCATGAGCGGGTAAGCCTTGCTGAGTATTAGAATACTCAGTCTTGCCTTGTGACTTTTTGTTAATCCCCCTGACGATTCTGCTCTGCCTATGCCATGGCCTTACCCTCTGCCCGATGGTTGGTCCGTGGAGTGGGACCCGTCCCCGGCCAACACAGGTCCTACCGAGTGATATCATGCCAGGGCTAGCATGATATCCGTACTGATGACGTATACAGTGACCGTGTGTTAAACTCCACTGCCACGACTTGAAACTTAAAACTGTTTTGTAATAATTCCCACGAGTTGGGATTTGATGTTACTGTTGAACACTCATGTAATATGCCTGCTTGAGATGTAAGATGTGATAGCAATTGTATCTCTGGACTCGTCTTCGTGCGAGGTACCTTGTTTGATCCTGCATTCGGTGGTTTATCGGGATGTTACCCGACAGGCCAAGGGATTATACCGTTTGAAGCACGTTGGAGCCCTCAAGAGTGGACTCACGTACTTGAGCCGGTGTAATTCAGGTTGGTTCTGCCACAAAAATCAAGTCGCAGCTCCAGCCATCATGCCCGAGCATTGGGTTATGTACTTCGACAGTTCCCTCAAGCTAGGAGGCGGTGGCGCAAGAGTTCCTTTCATCTCACCTAAGGGTGAACAACTCAAATATGTGTTCCAGATATTATTTGAGGTCTCCAACAATGAAGCCAAGTACAAGGCCTTACTGCACGGGCTACGCCTGGCTGTCTCCCTCGGCATCAAGTGATTACTTATCTACAATGACTCCTTGCTGGTTGTCCAACAAGTCAACAAGGAGTGGGATGTCAACAAGGACACCATGGATGCATATGTCATGGAAATACGCAAGCTCGAGAAGAAGTTCTCAGGACTCGAGATCCATCACGTGGTTCGGGACAACAATGTTGGGGCGGATGTGCTCTCGATGCTAGGGTCCGATCGAGCAAATGTCCTAGCAGGAGTATTTGTTCACGAGTTACACCATCCGTCCATCAAGGCACCAGGTCAAAGCACCATCATTCCGAGTTCTTCTGAGCCCGACCGAGTGGTCATGATGATCGAGGATGACTCACGAACACCGTTCATTGACTTCATCAAAGATCAAAAGCTACCCTCTGGCGTTGACGCAAAAAGCGTTGAGGCTGCACGCATCTTCAGGTGAAGTAAGAGTTATGTTCTGGTCGACGACAAATTGTACAAGCGTGGTTCAGCATCAGGCATCCTTATGAAGTGCGTTCCAGTCAAGGAAGGCAAAGAAATACTACAAGAAATTCATGAAGGTGTCTCGGCAATCATGCAGCGTCAAGGATGCTAGTTGGGAAGGCATTCAGGTTTGGGTATTACTGGCCAACAGCTTTGGCCGATACCAAAGACCTCGTTCGTTGATGTACAAATTGCCAGTTCTTCGGTAGACAGGCCCATGTTCCGGTACATAATCTCATCACCATACCACCATCATGGCCTTTTTCTTGCTAGGGCCTGGAGATGATTGGGCCTTTGACTACGAAGCTAGGAGGATTTACCCATGTGTTGGTCACCATCAACAAGTTTACAAAGTAGATCGAGTACAAGCCAATTACAAAGATCACCACAGATCGAGTAGTCAGTTTCATCTGCAACATCCTCCACCGCTTTGGCTTCCCCAATACTATCACACAAGTTCTAGGAATTCTGCGAGAATAGCACCACTGAGGTAAAATATGTGTCAGTTGCTCACCCATGGGCCAATGGCCAGGTTGAGCCCACCAATGGCTTAATCCTCGATGGGCTGAAGAAAGGACTCTACAATGAGTATAGCAAAAAATGGGGGAAAGTGGATTCATGAGCTCTCTTCAGTTGTCTGGGCGCTTCGCACTCAACCAAGCAAAGCCACGGGTCAGTCACCGTTCTTTCTCGTCTATGGGTCAGAAGCTATCCTCCTTGCGGACATCATGTAGAAATCTCCAAGACTGGAGATGTATCAAGCAAGATATCTGGAGCTTGACTCGGCAGAAGAAGTTAGATGCAATGCCTACTACATTCAGCATGCTATCTACAAGGCATCCAACGCTACCACGATCACAATGTACAAGGCATCCTCCATCTCATCCTAGATGAGATAGGGCTTCGTAAGCTCAACTCGTGATGGGAAGGGCCCTTCATCGTTGCCAAAGTTACAAGACCAGGGTCGTATCAACTACTATACCCTGATGCCCAGGAGGTTCCAAACTCCTGGAATATCGAGCTCTTACAATGTTTCTATCCCTAGATAACATGTATCCAAAGTTGTCAGCTGCAATACAACATCTATTATCAATAAAGATTGGGTTTGTTCTTTAAATGACTACTTTCTATCTCCGAGCTAGACTACTTAACTCGGGGGGCTTCGGCCATGAGTACTGACATCGCGTTAACTATGCCTAGTCATCTGAAGTACTCGGGGGCTATCGCCACAAGTCCTTTCTGAATGACTACTTTCATACTTGCCCTACGGGCCAAAGCGAAGGATTACTTGCGATTGACTTCGACTACTTTAAGTACTAGCCTAACGGTTTGTAGGAACCAACGGCATGAGTCACTACCAAATAGTCGAAGAGGCTCCCATGCCTATAAAAGCAATCCTGAGTATCGCATGATGCGAGTAAATCCTGATACGCTTATTCTCCTTGTATGGGACTTTACGCTGGATACCAAGTCATCGACTATCTTCAGAAGCATGGCCTTCCGAGTGGTTCTATATTGGGCGTCCCGTGTTTTCTTTATCTAAGACCTATGATTTTTGGTATTGCTCTACGAGTAAGCACACCAAATACATCAACAGGCAAGAAAAATAAAACACATATACATGTTTACATACACGGAAAGGTTGTTCAGTGATTACATATCATGTTTACTCCTACTCTAAGTTATATATCAACCTTTGAGCCATTGGCTTTGCTCCTTCGACAAATTCTGAGAATTTCTTGTGGCAGAACCAACCTGAATTACACCGGCTCAAGTACGCGAGACCACTTTAGCGGGCTCCGGTGTGCTTCAAACGGTATAATCCTTTGGTCTGTCGGGTAACGTCCCGATAAACCACCGAAAGCAGGATCATAACAAGGTACCTCGCACGAAGGCGAGTCCAGAGATACAAGGGCCAGCACATTTTACATCACAGGCAGTTATATTACATGAGTGTTAAAAAGTACAGGATCTTCCCCACCGGGGAATTATTACAAAACGATATAAGTTCTAGAGTAAACAGGGATACCAAAGTACGGTATAATACACGACGTCAGTAAGGATGTCATGTTTGCCCTCGCATGACATCACTCGGAGGGTTCCGGGTTGGCCGGGGACGGGTCCCACTCCACAGACCAACCATCAGGCAGAAGGTAAGGCCACGGTATAGGCAGGGCTTGATCAGCAGAAACATTACCTGAACAAAAGTTATAAAGCAAGGCTGAGTATTCTAATACTCAGCAAGGCTTACCCGGTGATGGTATACATAGCCATATATCTAGACTCATGAAGTCTGGTACAGGTTTAAGGATAAGTTTTTGGCGGAAAAGCAACTAAGAGTGGGTCCTTATCTTTCTCTTTTAGCTTTAAAGATTCTAGTTGGGTATTCATTCTATGTGAGCACCTAGATCTAAACAAGCATGGTATAAACTTCTACCGGCCCTATTAGCAAAGCAGCTAGCCGGACTCAATTACTAGTATTCAATACATTGGTTCCTAGGAGAATGCAACTAGGGTTTCAAGCAATTCCTAAAACTTAATGCAGAGATAGATATAATAATATAAATTATAGAATAAATAAAGTAGGGTTTATGTCCGGGGCTTGCCTTCTTGAGCAGGGTTGAGAGTAGAAGGATCGAGGTTCTCCGAACTTTGGTTCGGATCTTCAGTTAGATTCTCGATGGTGTCTCCGGGATTTCCAGGAATTTCCTCGGCTTGATCCGCGATCAGCTCGTAGTCACCGTCAGCGAGAGTAACCGGTTCTACATGATATGCAAGGCAAATATCATTAAGAGATGTGCATTCTTTTATTTGAGTCACATCAAAGATTATGCTTTCAAAGATTTACACTTTGAAAAAGGCCAAAGCAAGGAAAATTTTAGCCTAAATTTATAATTGATGCTTAACTTAACCACATCATTGATTTAATTCAAGATAACATCAAAACATATATTAGAGTTAAATTTAAATTTGAATTTAAACTTTTAAATAAAGAAGGTTATAAAATTTGGAATACTAAAAAAAAATAGATCACCTCTTAATTTATAACTAAGGATCTAATTAGTTAAAGTTTGAAAAGATATGTTTAGCTAATATTAATTTAAAATAATTTAAAAGGATTTAAATTGTAGTATAAACTTGGTTTTAAATGTTTTGCATCATTTTAGATATCATGTATAAGAATTACATATCATAATTGCAAACAATCAACACAACATGTAAGAATTAGAGACATTATATTTCCTTGTTTCAAATTTAAATTAGATTCAAAAATATTTGGTTTCATATCAAATCCTTTTAACAAAAGTTATAGAGTTCATAATCTAGTTTCCAACAAAACAAGTTTTGCTAATTTTGGAATTTCCTATGATTTGTTATGTATTTTACAAGACAGGCATATGCATCTCACATGAAATAACAGGCACTTAGGGGGGGGGGGGTCTCGGTATTTTTACACTGTAACCCCTGGGACAAAAGAACTAATAGCAAAAAGGCCCTTGCCCGACCCTGCGACGGCCGGCACGTTGGGCACGACGGCGTTCCCGCCGGCGGCGAGGACTCTGGCCAAGGGGGGGCGGTCTATCACCATCTACAAGACCTCGGAAGAGTATAGAACAAGGAAACACAGGACTGGTAGAGGAGGAGCAGGGCGACCGACGAACGGAGGCGGCGGCCGTGGCGGCGCATCGCCGTTCCCGGCGATGGGATGGCGAACACGGGCCAAGAAGGGGCGCACGAGCACCAGTGGACCACCGGGGAGCTGTTTGTCTACCTGGTGGAGCGAGGGACCGGGTGGAAGAAGCTGTCGACGGGAGGATCGACTACGGGCGGCGCCGGCGAGCGGCGGCACGGGGCGAGCAAGATTCCGGCGAAGGAATGGTCGGAGTTGGTTTGGCTCGAGCTGAGGAGCAAGAGGAGAGGGTGGGGAGTCTACTGGTGCAAGGAATTAGGGTGGGGTGGCACGGTGAGGGGGAATCGCGACGGGGAGCGGCGGCGGTGGTTCGGTGCTGCGTCGGGGAAGAACACAGAGCAGATCAATCGGGGAAGAGGGGGGGTGTGGTTCGGTTGGTAGCAATGCTAGCTCACAGAAGAGAGGGAGACACTGGGAGAAAGAGAGGATCACGGCCGGGCTCCGGATTGCGGCGGCGAGGTGGCGGCCGGCATGCACCCGAGGGCACCGTGGCGCCTGCGCAGGAGGACACCGGGGCAGGGTCTACTGCGGTGGGCAAAGGGTAGACTGACGCGTGGAGAGGGGCAGCATGAGGTGGACGGCGGCGACTGCAAGACGGCGGCCAGGGGAGGCGCTCTGTCGCCGGCGCCAGTGCGGGAGCAGAGGAGCAGAAGGGGTGCAGAGGAAGAAGAAAGGGGAAAGAAAACCAGGGACTCGCTTGCAAGTTGTAAAAGTTACAGGGACCCTGCAGAAAAGTACTTTTTCCCACTAATCTAGGGGTTTTCTGAGAAAAAGTCCAACATGAAAATTGTAGAGTTTTTCAAGCTCTACACTTTTGCTTTAAGACTCAAATTCAAAAACTCAAAGTTTGCCATATTACAAAACGAGTTTTGAATCAAGGTAAAATTAATTTACCCCAGTCTTTACCAAACCAAGTTTTAATCAAATTTTTGACGTATTTGCAATATTCTTAGAATGTCATGATGACAAATAATCTTTTTACACATAGGTCCTTAAGTAAGCATAAAATTACTTTTACCCCTTACTTTTTGCACAAAAGACCCTGTAACCTGTATTTTTTACACATAAGCCCTTGCCTTTACTTAAGAGCTTATTTTACCTTATGACCAAACCCAAGCACACACCTTGCACAAAAGGACTTGTAATGCAGGAAAATTTTCAAATACACCCTTAACACTTATGTCTATTACATTCAGGGTTTAATTTTTATGAATCTTATTACCTGGATGTCACAACCTTCCCCCCTAAAAAGAATCTCGTCCCGAGATTCGGAAGCGGAAGATAATTAATCGATCAGATGTGGGAATTAGTTGAAAGGAAGGTCGGAAAAATTTGTTGAAGATAAGATTCCGTTTCCCAAGTTGCTTCCTCTTCAGTGTGATGATCCCATAGGATCTTATACATTTTGACTGTCTTCCTTCTAGTGACTCTTTCCTTGGTATCCAAGATTTTGATAGGTTGTTCAACATAGGATAGATCGGGTTCGACCTTGATGGCTGGGATTTCAATGACTTCCGAGGGTACCTTAATACACTTTTTAAGCTGAGAGACATGGAAGATATCGTGAATAGCACCCATTTGAGGTGGAAGGAGAAGTTTGTAAGCCACTGGGCCACAAATTTCAAGAATTTTGAAAGGTCCGATATAACGGGGTGCTAGTTTTCCCTTTATTCCAAAACGCTGAACGCCCTTGGTGGGGGATACTCGGAGATATACAAAATCTCCTATTTGGAACTGTAAGGGTTTCCTTCTCCGATCCGCATAACTCTTTTGTCTAGATTGAGCTGTTTTAAGATTAGCTTGAATAATTCTGACCCTATCCTCGGCTTCCATAACCAAATCTGGTCCAAAAATCTTGCGCTCACCAGTCTCAGACCAACTCAAAGGAGTTCGACATTTGCGACCGTATAAAGCTTCAAAAGGTGACATTTGAAGACTGGTCTGGTAACTGTTGTTATAAGAGAATTCGGCCAAGGCAAGATATTTGTCCCAACTTGTTCCATAATGAATGATACAAGCTCGGAGCATATCTTCGAGAATTTGATTGACCCGTTCAGTTTGTCCATCTGTTTGAGGATGATATGCAGAGCTTCGAATCAGTTTGGTGCCGAGAGCGGATTGTAATTGTTCCCAGAAGCGTGCAACAAATGGTGCTCCTCGATCAGAGATGATAGTCTTAGGAATACCGTGCAGTCGAACGATTTGATCAAGATAGACTTCAGCGTACTTCTTGGCGGAGTACGTAGTATTCACAGGAATAAAGTGAGCCACTTTTGTGAGTCTATCAATAATTACCCATATGGAATCATGTTTTTGGGAAGTATTGGGAAGGCCAACAATGAAATCCATACTAATGTCTTCCCATTTCCACGATGGAATGGGTAATGGTTGGAGTACACCCGAAGCTTTAAAGTGACTAGCCTTGACCCTTTGACATGTATCACACTCAGATACATATTTAGCAATTTCTCTTTTCATCCTAGTCCACCAAAAATGTTGTCGTAAGTCTTGATACATTTTGGTGCTACCGGGATGAATAGAGAACTTGGACAAATGAGCTTCATCAAGAATTTGTCTGTGAAGCTGATGATCTTTCGGTACAACAAGGCGGTTGTTGAACCATAAGACTCCCTGAGGGTCAAGATGGAAACACTTGTATTTAGCCTTTCCTTGGGATAGTTCTGATTTGATGATTTTGATACCCTTATTATGTAGTTGTGACATGATAATTTTATCCCGAAGGGTATTCTCCAAGGCTAAAAGATTTAGACTACCTTGAGGAACGATCTCTAGATTGAGTTTCTTCATCTGATTACAGAGAGTGTCATTAATAGTAGTCATGGATACACAGTGGCAATGTGATTTGCGGCTAAGTGCATCCGCAACTACATTAGCTTTACCAGGATGGTAATATACCTCAAGATCATAATCTTTGATCAACTCTAGCCATCGCCTCTGCCTCATATTCAAATCCGCTTGGGTAAAAATATATTTAAGGCTTTTATGATCCGTATAAATGTTGCACTTAGCACCCATAAGATGATGCCTCCAAATCTTAAGAGCATGGACAACGGCTGCTAATTCCAGGTCATGAGTCGGATAATTTTGCTCATGATTCCGAAGTGCTCGGGATGCATAAGCAATGACTCGGTTATTTTGCATTAGAACGCAACCGAGGCCAGTTCCAGAAGCATCACAATAAACGTCAAAAGGTTGGGTATTATCCGGCTGCGCTAATACGGGGGCAGTTGTTAAAAGCTTTCTTAAAGTATGGAATGCCCCATCACACTTATCATCCCACTGATAATTAACTCCTTTCTTAAGAAGCTCAGTCATGGGCTTAGCTATCTTAGAGAAATCCGGAATAAATCGGCGATAATACCCTGCCAATCCAAGAAAACTACGGATTTGATGGACTGAAGTTGGGGGCTTCCAATCCATAATTTCTTGGACTTTGGTCGGATCAACCGATATGCCTTCGCTAGAGATAGTGTGTCCCAAAAATTTCACACTATCTAGCCAAAATTCACATTTTGAGAATTTAGCATAAAGACGATGATCCCATAATCGCTGAAGAACGACATGTAGATGATTGGCATGGTCTTCATTATTTTTGGAATAGATTAAGATATCGTCAATGAAGACCACGACGAACTTATCAAGTTCCGGCATGAAGACTGAATTCATAAGATACATGAAATATGCCGGAGCGTTAGTAAGCCCAAAAGACATAACCAGATATTCATATAGCCCATATCTGGTTGAGAAAGCCATTTTCGGAATGTCACAAGGTTTAATCTTGATCTGATGATAGCCAGAGCGTAAGTCAATTTTTGAGAAGACCTTAGCTCCAGCTAATTGATCAAACAAAATGTCAATGCGGGGAAGTGGATATTTATTTTTGATGGTGACCGCATTGAGTGGACGATAGTCAACACATAGCCTTAGGCTATTATCTTTCTTTTTGACAAAAAGAGCAGGACAACCCCAAGGCGACGCACTTGGGCGTATAAAACCTTTATCAAGAAGATCTTGAAGTTGAATTTTAAGCTCGGCCAATTCGTTTGGGGGCATACGATATGGCCTCTTGGAGATAGGAGCGGTGCCTGGTTGGAGTTCAATAATGAACTCAATATCTCTGTCAGGTGGCATCCCAGGCAAATCATCAGGAAAGACATCCGGATACTCACAAACTACCGGAATATCCTTAACTTTGAGGTCTATGATAGCGTAAGTGCAAGAATAGAGATATTCCTGCCTGGTCAGATAGAGGGTAATAGCTCCACAATATGGTGAATCGATTTCAATAACTCGGGAGGAAATATCCAGCAGCACTCTGTGCTCAGTCATCCAATTTGTCCCGAGTATAACATCAACACCCTCCAGATTTAGCAAGACCAAATCAGTTTTAATTATTTGGCGACCCAATCGGATTGGCACACTTCTAACCATTTGATTTGAGGTAATCTTGCCTCCCGGAGTGGAAATCATATATGATCCTTGGGTGGGACAAGGATCCAGTTTTATTCGGGTACTACAGTTGTTACTAATAAAACTATGAGTGGCTCCAGAATCAAATAATGTAACAACTGGTTGATGAAGGATATAGAACGTACCCGACATAACAGGGGCTCCGTCCGGAAGTTCCGCAAGGGTGGTGAAGTTGATTTGCCCTTGCCGAACTTGCATCAACGGCCTTTTACCCTTGTTCTGATTACCTTGGTTAGAACTTTGCCCTGGGTTAGGTTTCTTAGGCCGTGGACAATCCCTGATGAAATGATCTGCACTCCCACAATTAAAACAGCGATAGTTGCTGCCTTTTGGTGGAGCTTGTCGCGCATTTGGCCTTGGGCCAAATTGCTGTTGCTGTTGTGGAGGTGCAGAAAATCTATAACTTCCTTGTTGTTGAGGCGGCCTAAAAATCAATCGACCAACGGGGGCATTCCTCTGGGGTGCTCTTGTTTGGGCGTTAGGAACAATCCGATATCTTGGTGGTTGAGCACTCAAGGATCCCGTAGGTGTCTTTCTTTTCTTGTCAGCACGATGTGCTATAATACAGTCCTCCTGGGTTAGGGCCATATTCACCAGCTCGCTAAAACTATTGGGCCTGACGAGATTCAAGCGCTCTTTGAGCTTAGTATTAAGGCCACGACGGAAGCGGTCTTGCTTTTTGGCATCATTATCTGCATGATGACCAGCATATTGGCACAGATGATTAAACGTCTGTGCGTACTGCAAGACTGTATTGGAACCTTGAGTTAGTGCCAAAAATTCATTTAACTTCCGCTCCAGCAATCCTTCAGGGATATAATGTGCCCTAAAGGCAGTCCGGAATTCATCCCAGGAGATGACATGTCCCGCGGGCTGCATGGCGTAAAAGTTATCCCACCAAATTCGGGCAGCACCGCGCAGTTGCTGAGCAGCAAAAGAAGCTTTGCTTGAGTCCGCACACGGTATAGTCAAGAGAGTGAACTTGGACTCAATGATACGATGCCAGGCATCAGCGTCCAAAGGTTCTTCGGCTTTACTGAAGAACGGAGGTTGAGTGCTAAGGAAATCTTGATAGCTGGCCACTGGAGGAGGAAGGTCATCACGACCTCCACGAAACGGTTGACGCTGCTGGTTTTGTTGTGCTTGCACCAGCAGATTAAGAAGCTCCGTCTGCCGTGCCATCACCTCAGCTAAGTTGGGAGGTGGCGGAGGCGTCTGTTGAGAACCACTGGCCCGATCTGCCCGGAAACCTTCCGGGGTTCCACGTGTGGCTCCCACCATCTGAAATAAAGGAGACGTCCGTTAATATTTGCATAATCTCACTCCTAATTTCAGAAAATACATCATCACCATACATCATATACACATTCCATTCAATCCTCTCATATTAGCATATTCAGATAAAGATTAGGAAAATCAAAGCTCGAAACTTATATTACAACAGGGATACAAAGGTACTTCTCAGTACATACATATATGGGTCCACATATCGGCCATCTATACTACACCAAAAGGCACTAGGTCTAATCATACTACATCTTAACTTAGAACATCTCACTCCTCACAAGATACAACTAAAAGAAAGCCGACGATTCGACAACTAAAAATCGTCGTCGAGGTTGCCTACAGATGATTGGCTGCCAGAAGAAGAAGGGTGAGGACTAGGAACAGGATCACCATGCTCAGAATCAAGTTCTGAGACTCCTTCAATCTCTTCCGGATCTTCCTCTTCAGCCTCAGGTACTGCAGGTGCAACAAGAGGGATCGGTAGTTGCTGCAGTTCTTCAATTTGAGCTTGGGCATCATCCACCGCAAGAATCAGATCTTGAATTTGCGCCTGTAGAAATTCGATAACTGTATCACGTTGAGTGATTATGTGATCACTCTCATGAATCTGATCCTCCCGGTGATGGATGGTCTCGTTTTGAGTAGCAATAATCCCATTCTTCTCAATCATTACTGCTCGTAATTGATCCACCTGGATGATGTGTCTGGCAGCTTCCCCGTGGAGGCTTCGCGCAGTAGTAATCAGATGGCCCATCTCACGGCGTAACAGTAAGTGATAATGGTATTGTACGCCCGTGAAACGCCTCATCCCTTGCAGTACTTCTTCTGGTGGACCTTCCAGTCTATGACTCTCAGGAATTGTCCCGAGGTCCCGCTCTGCCTCACCAGGATCTGTTGTAGCAAACAATCCAATAGGTTGTCCTATAACTTCCTCGGGATGTTGATTGCAAAAGGTATAAATGGCTTCTAGGGCCGCTGCTTCGATAGTGTCCACAATACGGTAGCCCATCATGCTGATCTCAATAGGCTGCCATTGTGAACGGAAGGGATGCTGAGGGATAATCATCCTAACATAAGCTCTATGGATCCCTTCTTCCAAATGTTCAACAGCATCATACTGAGGAGGTTCTGTATACTGAAAAGATTGTAAGGATTCCCATAATAAACGAGGAAAACCTTCAATATGGAGGGCATTAGTGTGGAGATGCCCTTCCGAATCCCAGAAAACATTAGGTGGAGCTGCCATCTGCAATCAAGGATGCAAATGGTAAAAGGTGCTTACCTTGTTAGAAAATTTCAAGGTAAATGGAAGAAATGATTGATACTATCAACCATAGATTCTATAACCTAGATAGGACTTAAGATTTTTAATCAACACTACTACAAAAACCCCATTAACTCATATTAAAGATAAACAACACACTATTCATCTTTAATTAAATCATACAGCATATTCTTTTATTTATCAAAGGATTATGCATGCACGTACTACTCGTCCTCTCAACCAAAAACAACTGCCGAATACTTTCGGGCTTACGTGGTTAGATTCGGTGGCATAATATATATACGTCTCTCCCTAATAACTAGTCGATAAGCCCTATCCGCCCTAATTTTCATTATCGTGGTTAGTGTACCTGCAGAAAAACCACAATACACACATATATATATATATCCAATGAACCTTTCATGCCAGCATGTCATGAAAGCGTCCCCAATAATTACTGTTCACTATAGAAACAGCATCTGTACAATTACCGCCGTATAGACAACGTTAGCATACGTCATCGAAACAACGTATTCACGGGGGGTACCGCAAAATGCGGGGGTATGAACAGCGATCGCCATACCCTGCGCCGAACCTTATACTCCCAATGTAGTCAACCGAGGTTGGTACATTGGCAGCATCTCAAGTAGGCCACTGCTTGAGAAACAGCGTTCGGTTCGCATCACCGACAGGAAGGCCAAGCTCCCTCAGTTGGCTGAGGATCCTTACCTTCTTACCTCACGATCGAAGATGTCGTTACAGAAAGTAAGGTTGGGTTGTGCATGAATTTAAGTTTTGACTTAAAATAATGCTGGTAGTGAGATTCATATACATATATAATACAGCCACCTCTACTTTCCCTTAGACATCACCCTAGGGCTTTACGTACTAAGCTCAACCTTAACGAATCCAACGTTCTTTTTGCAAAATACCTTGTTGAGCAAATTTTATACTAAAAGTGTTTTTAAGGCACCTTACATCTCCAGTATACACTTGTTAGCTCTGATACCAGGTGTGGCAGAACCAACCTGAATTACACCGGCTCAAGTACGCGAGACCACTTTAGCGGGCTCCGGCGTGCTTCAAACGGTATAATCCTTTGGTCTGTCGGGTCACGTCCCGATAAACCACCGAAAGCAGAATCATAACAAGGTACCTCGCACGAAGGCGAGTCCAGAGATACAAGGGCCAGCACATTTTACATCACAGGCAGTTATATTACATGAGTGTTAAAAAGTACAGGATCTTCCCCACCGGGGAATTATTACAAAACGATATAAGTTCTAGAGTAAACAGGGATACCAAAGTACGGTATAATACACGACGTCAGTAAGGATGTCATGTTTGCCCTCGCATGACATCACTCGGAGGGTTCCGGGTTGGCCGGGGACGGGTCCCACTCCACAGACCAACCATCAGGCAGAAGGTAAGGCCACGGTATAGGCAGGGCTTGATCAGCAGAAACATTACCTGAACAAAAGTTATAAAGCAAGGCTGAGTATTCTAATACTCAGCAAGGCTTACCCGGTGATGGTATACATAGCCATATATCTAGACTCATGAAGTCTGGTACAGGTTTAAGGATAAGTTTTTGGCGGAAAAGCAACTAAGAGTGGGTCCTTATCTTTCTCTTTTAGCTTTAAAGATTCTAGTTGGGTATTCATTCTATGTGAGCACCTAGATCTAAACAAGCATGGTATAAACTTTGTTCATTCATCTCTTTCGAATATTATACTACGATTGCTCTTATTACTCAATGTGACAAAGGAATTAAGCAGTCTCATTCATCGTGAGAAGCGGACGATTCGAATCGAATTTAACCTTGCAAGGTAAACCTAACACACACGCTTGGAACACCACAGGGGTGTTCCGAAGCAACCGTTTGCCTTTCATTCCGACTCATGGATCAGAGCCACCACAAGCGACTGCAGGTCATACGCACTTCCAAAGTGCAGGACGTACGTCTGTAGCGCGACTACAAAACCCGTACTCCTGGTTGCCCAGCAACACGTATGCCTACACGTCGAACATAAGTAACCAAAAGAAGCAAGACGAGTGGTGGGAGGTATGTCCACTACTCGGGCCGATTGGCTACTAGGCTTACCGCTTACCATATTTCGCGGCATGTGGTCAGTACTTTCAAACGCTTAATCCCGATCACCACACGCTGCGACCTTATCAGAATTTTAACAACACAGACGGGGTATCACCTCGACTATGATACCTCACAAAACTCCCGTCCGTCATCCTTATAGTGATAACAGAAATGTAAGCATTACAATTCCTATGTCGCGCGAGTGACAGGAAATCACCCGACTTCTACCGGCCCTATTAGCAAAGCAGCTAGCCGGACTCAATTACTAGTATTCAATACATTGGTTCCTAGGAGAATGCAACTAGGGTTTCAAGCAATTCCTAAAACTTAATGCAGAGATAGATATAATAATATAAATTACAGAATAAATAAAGTAGGGTTTATGTCCGGGGCTTGCCTTCTTGAGCAGGGTTGAGAGTAGAAGGATCGAGGTTCTCCGAACTTTGGTTCGGATCTTCAGTTAGATTCTCGACGGTGTCTCCGGGATTTCCAGGAATTTCCTCGGCTTGATCCGCGATCAGCTCGTAGTCACCGTCAGCGAGGGTAACTGGTTCTACATGATATGCAAGGCAAATATCATTAAGAGATGTGCATTCTTTTATTTGAGTCACATCAAAGATTATGCTTTCAAAGATTTACACTTTGAAAAAGGCCAAAGCAAGTAAAATTTTAGCCTAAATTTATAATTGATGCTTAACTTAACCACATCATTGATTTAATTCAAGATAACATCAAAACATATATTAGAGTTAAATTTAAATTTGAATTTAAACTTTTAAATAAAGAAGGTTATAAAATTTGGAATACTAAAAAAAAATAGATCACCTCTTAATTTATAACTAAAGGATCTAATTAGTTAAAGTTTGAAAAGATATGTTTAGCTAATATTAATTTAAAATAATTTAAAAGGATTTAAATTGTAGTATAAACTTGGTTTTAAATGTTTTGCATCATTTTAGATATCATGTATAAGAATTACATATCATAATTGCAAACAATCAACACAACATGTAAGAATTAGAGACATTATATTTCCTTGTTTCAAATTTAAATTAGATTCAAAAATATTTGGTTTCATATCAAATCCTTTTAACAAAAGTTATAGAGTTCATAATCTAGTTTCCAACAAAACAAGTTTTGCTAATTTTGGAATTTCCTATGATTTGTTATGTATTTTACAAGACAGCATATGCATCTCACATGAAATAACAGGCACTTAGGGGGGGGGTCTCGGTATTTTTACACTGTAACCCCTGGGACAAAAGAACTAATAGCAAAAAGGCCCTTGCCCGACCCTGCGACGGCCGGCACGTTGGGCACAACGGCGTTCCCGCCGGCGGCGAGGACTCTGGCCAAGGGGGGGCGGTCTATCACCATCTACAAGACCTCGGAAGAGTATAGAACAAGGAAACACAGGACTGGTGGAGGAGGAGCAGGGCGACCGACGAACGGAGGCGGCGGCCGTGGCGGCGCATCGCCGTTCCCGGCGATGGGACGGCAAACACGGGCCAAGAAGGGGCGCACGAGCACTAGTGGACCACGGGGAGCTGTTTGTCTACCTGGTGGAGCGAGGGACCGGGTGGAAGAAGCTGTCGACGGGAGGATCGACTACGGGCGGCGCCGGCGAGCGGCGGCACGGGGCGAGCAAGATTCCGGCGAAGGAATGGTCGGAGTTGGTTTGGCTCGAGCTGAGGAGCAAGAGGAGAGGGTGGGGAGTCTACTGGTGCAAGGAATTAGGGTGGGGTGGCACGGTGAGGGGGAATCGCGACGGGGAGCGGCGGCGGTGGTTCGGTGCTGCGTCGGGGAAGAACACAGAGCAGATCAATCGGGGAAGAGGGGGGGTGTGGTTCGGTTGGTAGCAATGCTAGCTCACAGAAGAGAGGGAGACACTGGGAGAAAGAGAGGATCACGGCCGGGCTCCGGATTGCGGCGGCGAGGTGGCGGCCGGCATGCACCCGAGGGCACTGTGGCGCCTGCGCAGGAGGACACCGGGGCAGGGTCTACTGCGGTGGGCAAAGGGTAGACTGACGCGTGGAGAGGGGCAGCATGAGGTGGACGGCGGCGACTGCAAGACGGCGGCCAGGGGAGGCGCTCTGTCGCCGGCGCCAGTGCGGGAGCAGAGGAGCAGAAGGGGTGCAGAGGAAGAAGAAAGGGGAAAGAAAACCAGGGACTCGCTTGCAAGTTGTAAAAGTTACAGGGACCCTGCAGAAAAGTACTTTTTCCCACTAATCTAGGGGTTTTCTGAGAAAAAGTCCAACATGAAAATTGTAGAGTTTTTCAAGCTCTACACTTTTGCTTTAAGACTCAAATTCAAAAACTCAAAGTTTGCCATATTACAAAACGAGTTTTGAATCAAGGTAAAATTAATTTACCCCAGTCTTTACCAAACCAAGTTTTAATCAAATTTTTGACGTATTTGCAATATTCTTAGAATGTCATGATGACAAATAATCTTTTTACACATAGGTCCGTAAGTAAGCATAAAATTACTTTTACCCCTTACTTTTTGCACAAAAGACCCTGTAACCTATATTTTTTACACATAAGCCCTTGCCTTTACTTAAGAGCTTATTTTACCTTATGACCAAACCCAAGCACACACCTTGCACAAAAGGACTTGTAATGCAGGAAAATTTTCAAATACACCCTTAACACTTATGTCTATTACATTCAGGGTTTAATTTTTATGAATCTTATTACCTGGATGTCACATTTCTCCTCAGAACAGTTGGCTGCCATGCCATCTGCCAATGGACTTAGATTGGCCTTCGGTTAGTAGGATTTTACAAGCCCAAAGATATACGTAGAAATTTTCTATGGGGCTTCATGGAGTCGCTTGAGCAGCGTCCTCTCGCTGATTACTCCCTGTTCTGGAGGATCCACCATGTCTATGACTACTTACGCTGCACCCTTGAGCTCTTCAAGTTCTTTATCTTTTGCTCCTTCTCAGCGGCCATGTCCCAGATCTGTGTCGCGCACTCTATGAGTTGCATGTCTGTATTTTGGAGCGCTTTGATCAGTTTCTCTACATCATCTGAATGACGGTATACAAGATTCTTCAAGTCACTGATCTCGTCATCCTTATTTCTTATGATATTATTAAGTTTTGCAAGCAAAAGGAGATGAAGAAGTACTTGCACAAGTTCAGATACTACTCTACAGGTATATCAAAAACAAGATAAACCAGTCGATAAGGTATTACCTCGGTGAGTCTTGGCTTGCACTCTGTTCTTTTTCTTGAGCACTTCAATCTCTTTCTTCAGCAACCAGACTTCTCGGGTACGCTCCTGTTTGAGGGTGTTGAGTTGATTACTTGTAACATCCTAATTTTCAAATTAGGAACCTAAATAAATTTTTGCTAGATTCCTTTTAGGATCCATAAGATTTTTGTTCAATTATTTTGATTTTAGAGCACTTACCTTGAATTAATAGTAATTTACTTAACCTTAAAAAGAAATATAAGAAAATATAGGTCTTGTACATTTTATGCTGCATTGCATTGTTTCATTGCTTGTCTTCCATTTGAATTTAAATTCAAAATTTAA
Organism: Panicum hallii; assembly: GCF_002211085.1. Taxonomy (NCBI): domain Eukaryota; kingdom Viridiplantae; phylum Streptophyta; class Magnoliopsida; order Poales; family Poaceae; genus Panicum; species Panicum hallii. The sequence goes on along the minus strand of NC_038046.1, from coordinate 36,596,257 downwards.
ATTCAAATGCATTTGAATGCATTTCTTTTTTCTCTCTCTCTCTTTCTCCTCTTAGCCTGGCCCATCTTCTTTCTCTCTTTTTCTTTTTCTTCTATGCAGCCCAACCCAGCCGGCCTTTCTTCTCCTTTCGCTTCCTCCCGCACGGCCCGGCCCAGCCAGCTCCGCACTTCTATTCCACGGCCTAACAGCCCACCCTCGCGCCAGCTCTCTCCTCCCCTTCTCTCGCTCGCTGACAGGCGGGGCCTGCCTGTCGGGGTCGTCCCCGACCTCGAGCCAGACTCGGCCTCAAGCCCGAGTCCGGCCACGGCACGGCACGGCCTCCGCCCGCGCGCCATCCCGGGCCCGCACGTCGAGGCCCTCGGCCGCCCTATAAAGCCGCCGCCACATGCCCTAGGATCCGCAAGACCCGCAGCCGTCGCCTCTTGCCTCGCAGCCCTACCCAGTGCCGCCTTCGCCCCCGCATCTCGTTTGCCATCGCCGTTGCCGCCTCGCCGCTCTTCTGTTGCTGCGAACCACCACCAGAGTTTTGCTTTGGGGTGAGGAACTTCGCCGGCCTCTTTTCCCGTTTTTCACCGCCTTCCCGCGTGCATGATTGCTTGCCGTCGCCGCTGTGCTGCGCCTTGCCATCGTCCACCTTCCTCGGCCCCTGATGCCTCATCCCAACACCCTAAACATGTTCCCCTCCTCGCTCTCTTTCTCCTAGGCCAAACCCGAGTCAAAACCATGGCCGGAGTCGTGTTTACGCGATTTCTCGACGAGCCGCCGCCGCCCGCCGCCTCAACCCCGCGTAGCCGTCCAATCCAGATCCGACGGTCTAGATTAGACTAGGATTCTTGTAACCCTGACCTCCTGGATATATAAGGGGGGCAGGGACCCATTCAAGGCAGATCATCAAGATCATTCTACACCCAAGGGAATACAAACCACCACACGGGACGTAGAGTATTACGCACCTCGCGGCCTAAACCTGTCTAAGTTTTGTGTTCCTTGCACCTTCGAGTTCCTGATCTCGGTGTCTCCTCACCTAAAACTTACCACCTTGGGTATACCCTTTAGTGGGCAGCTGGTAAAACACCGACAGCTGGCGCGCCAGGTAGGGGAGCGCATCGAAGATCCACCGGCAAACTCGATGGCATCTTTCTAGTTCACCAGAAGGCCGTGCTGGCGCCCACCGTGGGGCACCTCGACTTCGCGAGGACGATCAGTGGCCCGCCGATGACTACTTTGACTACTCGCCTCGACTTGAAAACTAGTCGGAATCGACTCCAACTTGTCGAGCTTCATCAACAAATCGTCACAGCTCCATCAACGAGCTCCATGGCTTCATCGACATTCGTCCATGAATCAAGCTAAGTGACTTATACATTTTCTGACTTGTTCTTCACAGCATCGGCTACCTTTTTGGGTACGCCTCTCGACGGGTATGAAACCCTCAGGGGCTACACCATGATCGACTACTTATCTGTATACGTCTCTCGACGGGCATGAATCCCTCTAGAGCTACACTTCACCGACTACCTATCTGTGTACGTCTCTCAACGGGCATGAATCCCTCCAGAGCAACACTTTGTCGACTAATTTTGCGCACTACGCATCCTCTTTGTCGCATGACGACTACTTTCTGCTTATTGTCTCCTCTTAACGGTCGCTAATCTACTTGAGTAGCACATACCTTAATCCATGAAACCTCGGCTCTTTTGTCACGCCTAACGCCTCTACGCATACACGAGACAAAGATCTCATACACACTATGAGAAATGGCTAAAATAGGACTAGGTGCTTAAACGTAACAGGTGGACTGCTCGGGAGATTTAAATGGCCTAAAAAAGAGCTCGACGCAGCAATTTTTACACCGAATAAATTTTGGTGTCTTCACATTATTACTGAGTACTACTCAGTATCTTCGCATTATGCTACATAATGTATGCATTATCTTTTTTCAGATCAAGCTTCGGCAACAACCCTCCAGGCAGCACGGCGTGCCGTCATAGTTCCGCTAGTTCCCAGGCTCGGGGGCTGGTCGATGCACACTACTCGACATGGCTCCTTCGGCTCTCCTAGCTCATAAGCTCGGGGGCTGGACACCGCAAAACTACTCGAAGACAACTCATATGAAGACTGAGAGTGCAGAAGAAACCTTAAGTCACCGCGCGGTTAAATAACCAGCGGGAGGCTTAATTTCACTATGCAGAAGGCGAAGAGTTTTTCTCAGGATTTCAGAGTAACACCAATGCCACAATTCTTGGATCCTTTTTCCCAAACCTGGGAGATTTGGGTTCAAGGCTCGGGAGCTACGGGGTACGTGGCATCAACTAATTATTTTTTTGAATTTATTTGAAAAAGTAAGTAAGGAAGATTCAAGTTTAATGCGACCCTCAGCCTGATTCTCCGATTCAACCTAAGGCTCGGCGGCTACTCCATATGGAGTGCGATTTTTCAATCGCACACCATACCAAAGAAGTAATTCGGGGCATGAGCACTTCATAGCTTCGATGCAGCCAAGTAAGTACTCGAAGAAAAACTTCAAGACGGAGCTTGAAAAGAAGCCGAAGATTACTTTAAAAGTACTCGAGAAGCCTGCAGTACTCAGCTACGAAGAGCTCGGGGGCTTGTCAGACCCGGGGCCATGGGACTGTGTACATAACGTAGTTAAATAGGCTTAAAAGATAAAGCCTGTCTTATCTCTTATTTGTCTCATTTATCACTTATTTATCTCGTATGAATAGGAGATAAAGCTGGTCGGTACAGAAGGAATCTACTCGAGTTGTATTCAGTTACGATTTCTTATCTAGTATTGGACTAGAATTCTTGTAACCCTGACCTCCTGGATATATAAGGGGGGCAGGGACCCATTCAAGGCAGATCATCAAGATCATTCTACACCCAATGAAATACAAACCACCACACAAGACGTAGGGTATTACGCCCCTCATGGCCCGAACCTGTCTAAGTTTTGTGTTCCTTGCACCTTCGAGTTCCTGATCTCGGCATCTCCTCACCTAAAACTTACCACCTTGGGTATACGCTTCGGTGGGCAGCCAGTAAAACACCGACAGCAGGTTAACGAGATATCCAGACCAGTGATCATCATCATGTCCAGAAGTGTCGGAGTCATCGGCCCATGACCAAAGAGGAAACAGTTCAAGGCATCGAACCAAAAGTAGCCGATGGTCTTCAGAAGGTTCTCATTCTTTTCAAGAGGGGATAAAGATAAGGACATAGCATCGTCTATCCCTATGGACTCCCATGTGGGCTGATAGGTGTTCGCCACTCTGTTATACCAAGTTACCCAGCCCTCGGGAGGGTTCGGCCAGACACGGAGGCTGTCGGACCATGAGTCTAGATCTATGTTTTGGCTCACGAATGGGTTTCTCGTAAGAATGAGGCCCGAGACAAAAAAAATTGGGAGTGGAAGGATGCGGCAAAAGGATATCGGAAACCTAAAGGAATCCATGAAAACCAAATAATCGGAGAAAGGTCATTTAATGGCGCAGGGGATCTCGTAATTGCTGCATTAATTTAGCAAAGGTTGGAGTCTTACCTTCAGACCAAAGACATTCGCATCGGTGTTCGAAGACTCCGCCATCAGAAACCTTGATGAAGATTGAGGATTTGGGGGCTAGATCTAGGGTTGGCAGTGCAAGATCGAGTTTGTGTTCCAAGGCTCAGGTGCGAGTCTTGTGGCTAGGGTTTATGAGCAAAGGGTTTTTGGAGAATAACTTGGATTCGGGGAATCTTCGGATATCTGTTTTGGGGAAGGATCTGGATTTAAGCGGAAAATGAAATGAATTGAAGAACTGGTTTGAATCTGGAAAGGCATATTTTGAGGAAAGGGACCAATGCGTTGCCATCGGCTCTTAACGGATCAGCTTTTAAACGAGTCGCGGTTGAAAACGAAGATCTTATTTACAATAGGGAGTAAGTACAAAAGGGGAGCCAATTGCTCCTAGAGCCAATCTCTCGGCTTAATGCTATAGTCTACCACCAGTAGATGTCGAAGGTCTTGCGGCGCTTGATTGGTGGAGCCGTGCTGACATCGCTATCGCCGCTGCTGCCGTCGACGTCGCTACCATCATCTCCGCTGCTGCTGCTAGTGAAGCCGCTGTTGTCTTCGGTTTCTTCGTCATCATCATCATCATCATCTTCCGACGATCCGCCAAGGAGGAAGTTTCTTGCTACTGAATCCTCCTCAGTTGAGGAGGAATCAGCTTCTTCCTCTGAAGAAGAGGAGAAGTCCCCTTCCCAGGATGCGTCGTCTTCATCATCTTCCTCCAGTTCATCACCAAGGATTAAGAGGAGGTCTTTGCCATCGGTCAGGGACTTGTCATCCTCTGACCAAGATTGGAAATCCCATTCCTCTGCATCCCAATGCAGGGGGGCAAGGATTTCGTATGCGGCTATAGGGTCATATTCTAGAGTAGGCTCTCGAGTGGATTCAGATTCGAAGGAGATGGCGGAAGAAGCAGAGGAAGAGGAAGAAGCCATTACGAGAAGAAGAAAATTGAGTTAGGTATGGTTGCTAATGGCTGAAGAGAGAAGACGATTAAAAGAAAGTTACCAGGGATAGGTTTGTAAAGATGAAGTGGAAGGTGAATGGTTTGAAGAGGCATTCCTGTACGGATTTCGGAAGTCGAAGAGGCGAGGCGATTAAAAGGAAAATGGTTTCGGAATAATTATTGCCAAAACGAGGGGGCATGTGTTATCACCATAATTTAGGCGGGCCAGGAAGGTGGGCCGAGGAGCAAGTTGGGCTCGAAGGATAGCCTTAATGGGCTTGCAAATCGGACCTTATGCAGGTGTTTGAGGCCAAGGTTGGCCGTGTATCTAGATAGGCATGTGTGTTTAAATAGTTTAGATAGAGATAGTTAAGATTTGTGTCGTGTTTAGTTAGAATTGGTTAGGGAAGGCAAGTCTATGGACTATAAATATGTACCCTGGATAAACAATCAAGGAATCAATTAATCATTCACCAACAACTCTCGGCGCATCGCCACCCCTGTTCTAGGGTTTCTCGGGTAAGTGCCGTGCGGCCCCAACCATGCCCTGCGTGATCAGGGCAGCATCCTTCTCGCTTATTTACCTTTCGTGTTTCTCTTTCTGAAGCATTGTTGATGGCGAGTAACACTAGTTATCTTAGCGTTTATAGAGTAGCATCGGCTCTTCCATGCTTTAATTGTGCATTGCTTGTTACCTGTAAACGTCTGGCTGCCCCTGTACTCGATTTCGGGTATAAGGGCAGCGCTTTGCTCTATTTTTGTTTAGTAGATCCAACCTGTTATAGTTAGTCTTCGTCAATCGAGGATTTAGTTTAATATCTGCATGATTAGGCCCTTCAAACGGATTGAATGTTCCGGTAGTATCTTAGGTACTTTATAACAGCTTAAAAATAGATTGTTCCAGGAATCGGCTTTTGGTTGGTTTTTAGGCCTCTGTTTAGGTTGTTGTTTCGCTACCTTCCGTATCTGTTAGGCTCAATTACGTGTAGGATGTTCCGATTACGCAGTGAAAGCTTTTACCGTCGTAAATTGGATTAGCTTGATGTTTATGGAGCAAGATTCATATCACCATTGGATATATTTGCTATATTTATAGATCCGATCCAGTACTGAACACAATCGGCTCTCTACAGCCAATACCGGGAATCATCCGATGAGCCGATCACGACTCGGACTCATGTTTATACATATCTGTGCATGCAGGAAACTAACATATAACACCTTCCTAATCAGGTACAAATTTAGGTGGCACGCCTAGCAACCCAGAAGCCACGACGTGTGCCGGATCTCGGACCGTTGACCGAGGGACCGGGGCCCACCAGCAGTCCCGGGAACCTCCCGGCTCCTCGTGTTGTCTGTTGCTGCTCGCCAGCAGGTTTCGACCGACAACAGCCACTCCAAGGAAAGACGAAAGAAAATGAAGGAGACCAACTTACTTCTCATTGCGGCGCACACTGAAGCTGGTCTTCAGTGGCTGCGGCTGGCAACGACTGCGTCAGGGCCGCGGGCGACGCCCTCCCTTGGGCCTAACGCACCCCACGGGTCGCCTTCTCCGGCTTCGGGGTCACGAGGTCGGCACGGCCGCCGCCGGCCCTACCCTCGCAAGCACCCCCCTCCTCAACCACCGCATCCGAAGTGGAGGCAACCCCACCTTGCGGGTGAGCCGCTCCCTTCTGCACCTTGGAAAGGGCCACCTTGCGCTCGGGGTGCCTCCTCCTCGATACGGAGCCAGCCCCAGCAGTCGGCCCCGTAACTTCTACAACGTCCCTCGACTCACAGGGCACCAGAATACCACCACCCTCCCCTGCAAAGATTCGGGTGCTGTTACAACCCAACGGGTGCTATTATCTACATGTTCTAAGGCTTAAAGGACTTGGACAACATGAAAATGACTTGGAACAAAGCAGAACAACTCGGCACGAAAAATGCTCACCTTGGTGGTGGGCTGCTTGAGGCAGTACACCTTTGGGCACACCTTGTCCCGAACTTCCTTTCTTACGATGAAGGCGACTCGGCTCGCTGCCTCCTTGCGGACGACTTTGCAGTTCATCACCCGGGTCGGGTCATCCCAACCTGAGTACTCATAGCCCGGGTGGACTCTCTCCTGGATCGATTGGGTGACCCGCTTGGAGGATGATAGGGTGACTGTGGCCCCAGCCAGCTTCCTAGCCTTGAGCTCCAGCAGCTCGGCCAGCAGGACCTCCACCTGGACCATCTCCTCATCGGAGGGCTTCTCCTCCCATGTGGCGTTGGGGACCGGCAGGAAGCCGGTTCGAGACGGAAGCCTAGGAGCTGGGTTCAAACCACGAACCACTCCTCCGCCCCATTTCTTGTTGCTATCCTTAAGGCCGGCCTCCAGGTACTTGCCGCCCTGGCAATGTCGGGCATTCCCTTCTTCGGGTACGCCCTTAGGTGATACAGGGCCCGCTAGAGGTTGAAGTGGGGCGCGATGCCCAGGAAGCCCTTGCACAGGTGGATGAACATGCGATCTGTGCGATGGAGTTGGGCTTGAGGTGCGCGCCTCCAGCCCGTAGTAGTGAAGAAGCCCGCAGAAAAATGACCCCGCGGGCAGGCCGAACCCCTTGTCGTAGAAGGACCGGAAGACCACTGTCTCGGTCCGGTCCTCTGTGGGGAAGTCTTGGCGCCAGGCGACCACTTCGACTCGGAGATCGCTCTCTCCGGGAGGAGGCCGCGCGCCTCCATCTCCAGGAGGTCATCCTCCGTCAGGGTGCTTGGCGCCCAGGCCACATTAGGCGGAGGCGGCACCTCGAGGGAGACAGTGGCGGATGGTAAGGAAGGCGTAGTGGTGTCGTTGGCTATCTCTTGATTTGGCGTGGTTGCAGAAACCTGATGGTGCGGTGACGAGCGCGCGGTGAAGACGGCGAGAGCTTTAAGGACGCCGGCGAGATCTGAAATGGGTCGGCAGCAGCGGAGAGAGCGGAGAAAGGCGCAAGTGAGTGGATAAGTGTAACACCCTAAGGTAATTTCCTTAAATTTTAATAAATTTATTTGGGCTTAAATAAATTTTTCAGGCTTTTCCTTAATTTTTGTGGCATTTAAAGCAATTTATAACACAAGAAAAATAAAATTTATCATAGGATTAAAGTGTTTGTGCATTCATGTTGCAGCATTGTTTTATTTGTGTTGAATTTATGTGTTTGAATTCAAATTGTATTTTGAATTCAAATAGTTTGTTTGAATAGATTGGGTAAAGAAAAAGGAAAAGAGATAAAGCAAGGCAGCCAAACCTCCTCCTGGCCCAGCCCAACTCTCCCTTTCCTCTCCCTCTTCCCGCATGGGCCACGCCGGCCCACTCTCTTTTTTCTCCCTTGGGCTCCCTTCCCTCTCTCCTTCCTCTCCCGAGGCCCAGCACACCCTCTCCCTTTCCCTTCCCCTGCGTGGGCCGCGCCCCGGCCCACCTCTCCCCAGCCCGAGCCAGCGCTCGTTTCCCCCCGCTCTCCTTTCCTCTCCCTCTGCCAGCCGGAGGCCACGGGTCAGCTTCTTCTCCTTTCCCCTCCGCAACGGCCGAGCAGCTCTGCCGCCGGGATCTTCGCGCCGCCCGCGCCTGGGCCCGCACGCCGAGGGTTCCGCCGCCCCATAAGTGGGACCCCCAACCCCTGCGCTCTCCTCCCCTACCCGTGCTCCGCCGCCACCAACCCTAGCACCCCGCCGTGCCACGTGGGAGCAGGGCTACGGCGCCATCACCGTTGCCGCCCCCTGCGCCGCCAAATTCCACCCTCGCCGGCGCGTCTCCGGTCTCCCCAACCCTGGCACAACCTTCCTCACCTATGGGCGCCGCTGACCGAAGCACCTGGAACCCTGCAGCGCACCCCAAGGCCTCCTGCCACGAGCTCCGATCTCCCCTCACCGCCGCGGGTAAGACCCTTCCCGTCGACCGCCCCCTCCTGTGCCGTACGCCCGTGCTAAGACCCTCAGTAGCCTCCTGGGGTCGTGCTGGTGCTGCGCCGTGCCAGGCTCGGCTCAAACCCGAGCCGGAAACCTGACGCACCGTTCGCCGGCGACACCGTGCCGCCCTCCGTCGTGGGGAGCTTCGACCCGACCCCAATCCGTCGCGCTGATGGCCCAGACGGGATCGCCGTCATCCACTCTCTCTTCCTGTGCTAGCCGTACCCCGAATCGAGGCCGGAAGTGCCCAATCGCGCGTCTCCGGCGAGCTCCGGCCGCCCTCCGCCGTGCCCAGTAGCCGCCGCCGCCAGAGCCGGGCGGAAAGCCCTCAGCCACTCGATCTGTAGTGGAGGTGTAGGATTAGATCTCGCTTACCTCTTGGACCAGCACCCTCCGATCGAGATCCAAGCGTCCAGATCCGCAGATACCCCTTCACCGTGTGAGTCTAATCCTAGCCGTCTGATCAGTCTCCAACGCGTAGGATTAGATCCCACATACCCCTTCGCTGCAAGCCGTCCGATCCGCATCCTGCGCTCGGGATTAGATCTAGATCGTAATAGATCCCAACCGCCAGATCCCGATCCAAGGGCTGAGATTTGCGCGTACCCCTTCGGTTAATGGATCTAATCTCAGCCGCCCGCCTTAGATCTAACGGCCCGGATTAAAACATACCGCTTCAGCCCATCGTTTTTGCTAAAGAGCCCCTATCCTTTAGGGAAATCAACCCGCAGTACCCTTTAGTTCAAAAGTATTTACGTTTTAGTCCTGTTTTATTCGTTTACACCCCTGAGCTTCCCAGTTTTCATGCCCGCGGTCCAGCCTGAGGTTTTTAGCTAGCTAGCCCTTGCGTCTAGGGTTTATTTACATTTAAGTCCTCGGTTTTTGTGCAGAAGCCCTGTAAGTCATGTTTTTCTCGCAAGTAGGTCCCTGGACCTTGTTTTAAGCGTAGTTTTCGCATTTTAGCTCCGTTTTAGGTGTTCTTTATATCCACACGATCGTTGTAACGCGTAGGATAGCTTTAGACTAGTTTTGTGTGCTGTTTCTATGTAATGTTGTACTGTTTTCTTATAGTTTGCTATTGTTTGTGCATGTGTGTATGTGTGGACTATGCTTGATGATCGTGAGTAGACGCGGAGCCTTTGGAGCAGTACCAGGAGCAGCCATCTTCCGAGCAGTTCGAGCAGCAGCCGGGAGAGTACGAGGAAGGCAAGTATAACATGAACCTCCTATCAATTTTAAATACAATTTCATACTGCATTTTAATACTGTATACCTATAAGGACTTCCTAGCCACCTTTATATCCTTTATATATACCCTTTGGGTTGCATTTTGGTTAGTTGTGCTAGGTTGCTGCGCTATAACACACTTGGTCCTTTTTAATTAATTTGTTAATGATCTTATGCAACTTAATTCTGGAGCCGACCCTCTGTGCTGTGTGCTTGAGTGGTTTGTGCGTCCTTAAAAGATGTTTTTATAGAAACAAGGTTTAGGGGGCCAGCACGGTGCTTAGTGCTTGGTTGGCCACTCTCCATAAGGACCGGTTCATAGAGCGACAACCTGGGACAACCGCGCAACCACAAGACTGGAATGGGACGGTCTTGACTTACTAATTAGGTCGTGTTGGTTCGGGAGTAACTTACCTGCGTGGGCAAGAGGGGTGGTAAGCTTCAATGGTCCCTGCTCCTCCGGCTTGGTCTGTGCTGTGTGTCTTGTACCCCGGAGGTGGGCCCCATCGTTGCTGATCCAGAATCCTTAGCGGTTACACCTTACCAACGTGTCCTTTGTAACGGTCTCGTAGTGTGCTTGCTAGCCATCTCACCTAAGGAAGTGTGATGAACAACTAGCGTAGCTCACGACTTGTGGGTAAAGTTGTGCAACCTCTCGAGAGTGTAAAACTGATATATCAGCTGTGCTCACAGTCATGAGCGGCCCAGATCCTCCGTCTGATTAGTGGGGTTATCAATCTTTGGTTAGGGAGATTCCCCGGGTGGTTTTGGTTTGGATGGTTCTTAGTAGTTCTTAATTAAGATTGATTAATTCTTATGCAATTTGGGTTATAGTAATTCATCCACTTGTAGTAATTAGCTTTAATAAAATTTGCCAAGACTAAAAGCTAATGCAGTTGAGTCAGCTAACCTTAGAGCCTCATGCTCGTGTTATACTTGTTGAGTACTAGTTTGTACTTACACTTGCCTCTCTACTCTTCTGTTCTCTTGGATATCTTCGACTGCTGCTCAGTGCCCGGCAACGTGGAGGACTACGTCAGCGGCTTCGACGACTTCTAGGCGTTTGTCTCCCAGTCGACGTCCCTGTGGCGCCCAGCTCTTCATGTATCCATTTTACGCTTCCGCATTCCTTGAACTGATTCTTGATTCAGTTGTAACAAAGATATTCATTTTATAATTTATACGCTTTTATTCGTGACATGTGTTGTGGTATCTTGATAATCTGTTGTATATATGCGTGACTTGATCCTGGCGCATATATGATTGCTCGATTTATGTTCTTATAAATCGGGTGTGACAGATTGGTATCAGAGCCGTGTTGACTGTAGGACGAAGCCTAGGTAGAACTGGTCGAGTTTAGGACTTCTTTTCGCTTGCTCTGCTTCCGCAAAACCCAAACATCATTTTCTGCTTCTATTCCTTGAGCCTTAAGTCCTTGATTTGCTATCTCTCTCCTGTCCTTTCTGAGCAATAGCTTGAGTCTACGTAGACGTTGGCCGGAGTGTCTAACCCTATAAGCTACAAGTCTAAGCTGTCCCAATGAAAATCCGCTAGAACGAGTGTGTTAGTCGAGTAGTGTGATAAACTCGACTAAGTTGTGAACATTGAATGGTTGTTATTGTGCAAATGTATGATTTGGATCTTTGGTTGATTGCATAGTTTAATAGTTAAACTTGTTCATGCAAATCGACCCTAACCCAACTTGAACTAAATAATAAAAAAAAAATTGAGTTAGAACGTTGGGGGTAAAACCTATATTCCTTTCTCTCTGTTATAACCTTCCGAAGTTTCATTTCCGCAGCTGCACGATATCTTATTCTCATAAATTTTGTTTGTTGCAATCAGATGGTGAACACCAGGCGCACCGGTTCCGGTTCTGACCAGCAGGAGCAGAACAACCAGGGTACTGGTCAGCCGTTGCCGATGCCTCCACCACTGACCCGGAGCAGTTCTTCCAGCTCCAGATGCAGATGATGGCGACCCTGAACAATACCGTTCAGGCTCTGCAGCAGATCCATGCCCAGCCACCGCCTCCACCGCCGCCTCAGCCTCGTGATCGGCGTGCGGATTTCCTGAGAGGTCACCCTCCGACCTTCTCTCACGCCACGGACCCACTCCAGGCGGACGACTGGCTTCGTTCGGTGGAGCGCTAGTTGGTTGTTGCGCAGTGCGACGACCGAGAGCGGGTTCTGTACGCAGCAGGGCAGCTGCGAGGTTCCGCTCTTGACTGGTGGGAGTCCTACCCAGCTCGGGACCGTGATGCTCTCACGTGAGACCAGTTCCGTGAGCGCTTCAGGAACCATCACATCCCTGAGGGCATTATGAAGATGAAGCAGAAGGAGTTCCGTGCCCTTAAGCAGGTAAATTTGAATGGAATTCTCCGCAATCTCTTTTGAGCTTGATCTATCCTTGATCTCTTTCGTAAACCTGATCAATTGAGCAATTTCTGTCCTTGTTATTTGTGTTCGTTATTTCAGGGATCTATGACGGTGACGGAGTACCGTGACCGTTTCCTTCAGCTTGCCCGTTATGCCCCTGCTGACGTCGCTCGTGATAGCGATAAGCAGGAGTATTTCAAGGAAGGACTGGATGATCACATCCAGTATGCGCTGCTGAACCACCGCTTTGACAACTTCAACCAGCTGGTTGACGCGGCCCTCAACACCGAGCGCAAGCGCCGGGAGATTGAGGATAAGAAGAGGAAGATGGCTCCATCCTCTTCGGGCAGCAACACTCGTCCCCGCTATCAGCATCCGCAGCAGCAGAGGCCGCCCCAGCAGTACCAGCAGCGGCAGCAGTTTCCGCCTCGTCCTCAGCAGCAGCAGCAGGCGGGACAGGGTCAGAGGCTTCCAGCGCCTCCGGCTCCACCAGCTCAGAGGCAGGGAGCGCCCACTCCTCCTCCTGGGCAGCAGGCCGCTGCATTTCCTCGAGTATGCTTCCACTGCGGCGAGCCGGGGCACTACGCCAACGTCTGCCCTCGGAAGGCGCAGGCAGGACAGCAGGGGCGTGCAGCTCAGCCCAAGGCCCCAGCTCAGGGCAGGGTGAACCACGTGACGGCCGAGTCAGCGGCCGAGGCTCCTAACGTGGTGATTGGTACGTTCATGGTCAACACCCACCCTGCTACAGTTCTTTTTGATACTGGTGCCACGCATTCTTTCATCACCCGGTCTTTTGTTGAGCATCATGGCATTCCTACTAGCACGTTAAAGAGGTGCATGTTAGTATCTTCACCGGGAGGGCAGTTGAGGTCTCATGTCTTTTGTCCCAGAGTCAATGTAGCCATAAGGGGGGTAGATTTCAGTGCGAATCTGATGGTGCTAGACTCCAAGGGCATTGATGTGATCCTCGGGATGGAGACCCTTGCTAAGTGGGGGGTCCGGATAGATTGTGCTCAGAGGACTGTTCTTCTGTCAGCACCGGGTGGTCAGGAGGTTACTATCGGTGCCACAGAGCCTTCTGGATTTCTTCATCAGATGAAGGCTAGACCCACAGATGGTATTCGCGTGGTGTCTGAATTTCCGGATGTCTTTCCGGATGATTTGTCAGGTATGCCGCCTGATCGCGACATTGAGTTTTCCATTGATCTCTTGCCTGGCACAGCTCCTATTGCTAAGCGGCCCTATCGTATGGCACCTGTCGAGCATGAGGAGGTTAAGAAGACTGTCGACGAGTTGCTAGCTAAGGGTTATATCCGTCGTAGTTTCTCTCTTTGGGCTTTTCCTGTTTTGCTTGTAGAGAAGAAGGATGGCGCGAAGAGAATGTGCGTCGATTATCGGGATCTGAATGCAGTCACCATCAAGAACAAGCATCCATTGCCTCGTATAGAGGATCTTTTTGATCAGCTCCAGGGTGCTTGTGTGTTCTCGAAGATTGATCTGCGTTCGGGTTATCATCAGCTGAAGATTCGTTCCGAGGATATTCCGAAGACGGCATTCACCTGCAAGTATGGGTTATACGAGTATACGGTCATGTCCTTTGGCTTGACCAATGCTCCGGCTTTCTTCATGCATCTGATGAACAAGGTTTTCATGGATTATCTAGACACCTTTGTGGTGATATTCATTGATGATATCCTGATATATTCCAAGTCAGAAGCAGAGCATGAGAAACATCTGAGGCTTGTGTTGCAGAGGCTCAGAGAGCACAAGCTGTATGCCAAGCTCAGCAAGTGCGAATTCTGGATTGACGAGGTTCCTTTCCTCGGTCATGTGATCTCCAAGGGAGGTATTGCTGTGGACCCCGGGAAGGTGAAGGATGTGCTTGACTAGGTAGTACCGCAGACGGTGAAGGAAGTCCGCTCTTTCTTGGGCTTAGCAGGTTATTATCAGAGGTTCATTGAGAATTTCTCTAAGATTGCGAAGCCTTTGACTTCCTTGCTAGAGAAGGGTGTGGATTTCTTTTGGACTGATGAGCGTCAGAAGGCCTTCGAGGAGCTGAAGAAGAGGTTGACTACGGCGCCAGTCCTTACTCTGCCAGACCAGAGCAAGAGGTTCACAGTATATTGTGATGCTTCGAGGGATGGTCTTGGTTGCGTCTTGATGCAGGAAGGCAGAGTGATAGCTTATGCCTCACTGCAGTTGCGCCGGCACGAGCTGAATTATCCCACTCATGATCTGGAGTTAGCTGCAGTTGTGCATGCTCTGAAGATATGGAGGCATTATTTGTTTGGGCAGAGGTGTGATATTTACACCGATCACAAGAGCCTCAAGTATATTTTCACGCAGAATGAGCTGAATATGCGGCAGCGAAGATGGCTAGAGTTGGTCAAGGATTACGACCTGGAGATTCACTATCATCCGGGCAAGGCCAATGTTGTAGCAGATGCTCTGAGCAAGAAGAGCTATGTTAACATGGCCGTGGCTTTTCAGATGCCTCAGGAGTTATGCGAGGAATTCGAGCAGTTGAGTCTGGGTTTCTTGCATCATACCTCGGGTACATCGTTCGAGGCGGAACCCACTCTAGAGGCGGAGATCAGGCAGCATCAGAAGGAAGATCAGAAGCTGCAGGAGATTCATGAATTGCTTAAGATTGGTAAAGCTCCTCATTTCAGAGAGGATGATCAGGGTACCTCGTGGTACAAGGGTCGGATATGTGTGCCGGATGTTGCGGATCTTAGGAAGCTGATCTTGAGTGAGGCTCATGATACGGCATATTCTATTCATCCAGGCAGCACGAAGATGTATTATGACCTCAAGGAACGATTCTGGTGGTATGGAATGAAGCGTTCCGTTGCGGAGTACGTGGCTATCTGTGACACTTGTCAGTGTGTCAAGGCAGAGCATCAGAGGCCAGCAGGATTATTGCAGCCGTTGAAGATTCCAGAGTGGAAATGGGAGGAGATCACTATGGACTTCATTGTTGGTTTGCCTCGTACTCAGAAAGGGTACAATTCCATATGGGTAGTAGTGGACCGGTTGACGAAGGTTGCTCACTTCATTCCGGTGAACACTACTTACTCCGGCGCTAGACTCGCAGAGTTGTACATCTCCAGGATTGTCTGTCTGCATGGTGTTCCTAAGAAGATTATATCTGATCGAGGATCTCAGTTCACTTCATGGTTCTGGGAGCAGTTGCATGATTCGTTGGATACGAAGCTGCGCTTCAGTACTGCTTATCATCCTCAGACAGATGGGTAGACAGAAAGGACCAACCAAGTGTTGGAGGATATGCTTCGAGCCTGTGCTATTCAGTATGGTACCAGCTGGGATAAATGCCTGCCGTATGCAGAGTTCTCGTATAACAACAGCTATCAGGCCAGTCTGAAGAAATCTCCTTTCGAGGCCCTGTATGGTCGGAAGTGCAGGACTCCATTGTATTGGGATCAGATTGGCGAGAGGCAGGTGTTTGGTCTGGATATTGTTGAGGAGGACGAACAGCTGGTACAGCAGGTGCGAGAGAATCTGAGGGTCGCTCAGACTCATCAGAAGAGCTATGCGGATGTGCGTCGTCGAGATTTGACCTTTGCAGTGGGTGATCATGTATATCTGAAGGTCTCGCCGATGAGAGGAATCCGCAGGTTTAATGTACGAGGGAAGCTAGCCCCTCGATACATCAGTCCATTCAAGGTGTTGGAACGGAAAGGTGAGGTGGCATATCGTTTGGAGTTGCCTCTCAATCTCTCAGAAGTGCACGATGTGTTCCACGTGTCTCAGCTGAAGAAGTGCTTGAGAGTGCCAGAAGAGCAAGCACCGATAGAAGGGTTAAATGTGCAGGAGGATCTGACCTATATCGAGCATCCGGTAAAGATTCTGGAGACGTCTGAGAGAGTTACCAGAAAAAAGAAGATCAAGATGTGCCGCGTTCAGTGGAGTCACCACACGGAAGACGAGGCCACTTGGGAGCGAGAAGATGAGCTGAGGAAGACATATCCCGATCTCTTTGCTAGCTAGCCTATCCGAATCTCGGGACGAGATTCCTGTAAGGGCGGTAGGTTTGTAACACCCTAAGGTAATTTCCTTAAATTTTAATGAATTTATTTGGGCTTAAATAAATTTTTCAGTCTTTTCCTTAATTTTTGTGGCATTTAAAGCAATTTATAACACAAGAAAAATAAAATTTATCATAGGATTAAAGTGTTTGTGCATTCATGCTGCAGCATTGTTTTATTTGTGTTGAATTTATGTGTTTGAATTCAAATTGTATTTTGAATTCAAATAGTTTGTTTGAATAGATTGGGTAAAGAAAAAGGAAAAGAGATAAAGCAAGGCAGCCAAACCTCCTCCTGGCCCAGCCCAACTCTCCCTTTCCTCTCCCTCTTCCCGCATGGGCCACGCCGGCCCACTCTCTTTTTTCTCCCTTGGGCTCCCTTCCCTCTCTCCTTCCTCTCCCGAGGCCCAGCACACCCTCTCCCTTTCCCTTCCCCTGCGTGGGCCGCGCCCCGGCCCACCTCTCCCCAGCCCGAGCTAGCGCTCGTTTCCCCCCGCTCTCCTTTCCTCTCCCTCTGCCAGCCGGGGGCCACGAGTCAGCTTCTTCTCCTTTCCCCTCCGCAACGGCCGAGCAGCTCTGCCGCCGGGATCTTCGCGTCGCCCGCGCCTGGGCCCGCAAGCTGAGGGTTCCGCCGCCCCATAAGTGGGACCCCCAACCCCTGCGCTCTCCTCCCCCACCCGTGCTCCGCCGCCACCAACCCTAGCACCCCGCCGTGCCACGTGGGAGCAGGGCTACGGCGCCGTCACCGTTGCCGCCCCTGCGCCGCCAAATTCCACCCTCGCCGGCGCATCTCCGGTCTCCCCAACCCTGGCACAACCTTCCTCACCTGTGGGCGCCGCTGACCGAAGCACCTGGAACCCTGCAGCGCACCCCAAGGCCTCCTGCCACCAGCTCCGATCTCCCCTCACCGCCGCGGGTAAGACCCTTCCCGTCGACCGCCCCCTCCTGTGCCGTACGCCCGTGCTAAGACCCTCAGTAGCCTCCTGGGGTCGCGCTGGTGCTGCGCCGTGCCAGGCTCGGCTCAAACCCGAGCTGGAAACCTGACGCACCGTTCGCCGGCGACACGGTGGTGCCGCCCTCCATCGTGGGGAGCTTCGACCCGACCCCAATCCGTCGCGCTGATGGCCCAGACGGGATCGCCGTCATCCACTCTCTCTTCCTGTGCTAGCCGTACCCCGAATCGAGGCCGGAAGTGCCCAATCGCGCGTCTCCAGCGAGCTCCGGCCGCCCTCCGCCGTGCCCAGTAGCCGCCGCCGCCAAAGCTGGGCGGAAAGCCCTCAGCCGCTCGATCTGTAGTGGAGGTGTAGGATTAGATCTCGCTTACCTCTTGGACCAGCACCCTCCGATCGAGATCCAAGCGTCCAGATCCGCAGATACCCCTTCGCCGTGTGAGTCTAATCCCAGCCGTCTGATCAGTCTCCAACGCGTAGGATTAGATCCCACATACCCCTTCGCCGCGAGCCGTCCGATCCGCATCCTGCGCTCGGGATTAGATCTAGATCGTAATAGATCCCAACCGCCAGATCCCGATCCAAGGGCTGAGATTTGCGCGTACCCCTTCGGTTAATGGATCTAATCTCAGCCGCCCGCCTTAGATCTAACGGCCCGGATTAAAACATACCGCTTCAGCCCGTCGTTTTTGCTAAAGAGCCCCTGTCCTTTAGGGAAATCAACCCGCAGTACCCTTTAGTTCAAAAGTATTTACGTTTTAGTCCTGTTTTATTCGTTTACACCCCTGAGCTTCCCAGTTTTCATGCCCGCGGTCCAGCCTGAGGTTTTTAGCTAGCTAGCCCTTGCGTCTAGGGTTTATTTACGTTTAAGTCCTCAGTTTTTGTGCAGAAGCCCTGTAAGTCATGTTTTTCTCGCAAGTAGGTCCCTGGACCTTGTTTTAAGCGTAGTTTTCGCGTTTTAGCTCCGTTTTAGGTGTTCTTTATATCCACGCGATCGTTGTAACGCGTAGGATAGCTTTAGACTAGTTTTGTGTGCTGTTTCTATGTAATGTTGTACTGTTTTCTTATAGTTTGCTATTGTTTGTGCATGTGTGTATGTGTGGACTATGCTTGATGATCGTGAGTAGACGCGGAGCCTTTGGAGCAGTACCAGGAGCAGCCATCTTCCGAGCAGTTCGAGCAGCAGCCGGGAGAGTACGAGGAAGGCAAGTATAACATGAACCTCCTATCACTTTTAAATACAATTTCATACTGCATTTTAATACTGTATACCTATAAGGACTTCCTAGCCACCTTTATATCCTTTATATATACCCTTTGGGTTGCATTTTGGTTAGTTATGCTAGGTTGCTGCGCTATAACACACTTGGTCCTTTTTAATTAATTTGTTAATGATCTTATGCAACTTAATTCTGGAGCCGACCCTCTGTGCTGTGTGCTTGAGTGGTTTGTGCGTCCTTAAAAGATGTTTTTATAGAAACAAGGTTTAGGGGGCCAGCACGGTGCTTAGTGCTTGGTTGGCCACTTTCCATAAGGACCGGTTCATAGAGCGACAACCTGGGACAACCGCGCAACCACAAGATTGGAATGGGACAGTCTTGACTTACTAATTAGGTCGTGTTGGTTCGGGAGTAACTTACCTGCGTGGGCAAGAGGGGTAGTAAGCTTCAATGGTCCCTATTCCTCCGGCTTGGTCTGTGCTGTGTGTCTTGTACCCCCGGAGGTGGGCCCCATCGTTGCTGATCCAGAATCCTTAGCGGTTACACCTTACCAACGTGTCCTTTGTAACGGTCTCGTAGTGTGCTTGCTAGCCATCTCACCTAAGGAAGTGTGATGAACAACTAGCGTAGCTCACGACTTGTGGGTAAAGTTGTGCAACCTCTCGAGAGTGTAAAACTGATATATCAGCTGTGCTCACAGTCATGAGCGGCCCAGATCCTCCGTCTGATTAGTGGGGTTATCAACCTTTGGTTAGGGAGATTCCCCGGGTGGTTTTGGTTTGGATGGTTCTTAGTAGTTCTTAATTAAGATTGATTAATTCTTATGCAATTTGGGTTATCGTAATTCATCCACTTGTAGTAATTAGCTTTAATAAAATTTGCCAAGACTAAAAGCTAATGCAGTTGAGTCAGCTAACCTTAGAGCCTCATGCTCGTGTTATACTTGTTGAGTACTAGTTTGTACTTACACTTGCCTCTCTACTCTTCTGTTCTCTTGGATATCTTCGACTGCTGCTCAGTGCCCGGCAATGTGGAGGACTACGTCAGCGGCTTCGACGACTTCTAGGCGTTTGTCTCCCAGTCGACGTCCCTGTGGCGCCCAGCTCTTCATGTATCCATTTTACGCTTCCGCATTCCTTGAACTGATTCTTGATTCAGTTGTAACAAAGATATTCATTTTATAATTTATACGCTTTTATTCGTGACATGTGTTGTGGTATCTTGATAATCTGTTGTATATATGCGTGACTTGATCCTGGCGCATATATGATTGCTCGATTTATGTTCTTATAAATCGGGTGTGACAATAAGGATGGACCAGGTCGGTTCTTTTTATATCAACTCAAACCTAACAGTCCACTCCACTCTGCCCTCGGAATTCGAATCGCCCCTAACGGCGAGTGGGAAGCTTACTCCAGAAGGAGCAGAGGAACGGTCAAAGGATTTAACGGACGGTCAGCCCCAACGGTAACAAATGTGACCCACACGGAGGAGGATGGAATGGTAAAGAAGGTAAAGAAGGAAGACAACATTAAGCTATTGACGGTAAAGATTGAGGCGGCCCTCCGAAAGTTTCTCTATGATGCGGGGCCGGATCCGTTAAAATCCCTGATTTCTAGGATTGTTCTTTAGGGGGTAAGACTTGAAACGACTCGGCGCGTCTCCGCGACTCCACCAGCCACTCTGCTCAGGGCTGGACGCTGTCTATCGACTCGGCGTGTTTTTACAACTCCACCAGCGACCCTGCTAGGAGGGTGCGCGCTGCCTATCGAATGGTATGATGATAGATAAAGTATAGTATGGTCAGCAAAGTGGCGAACTAACGGTTATGGCTGGCTGCCAAGTGAACTTTCGGTGCGCTAGAATGGTGCAATGATGTGCCAGCATATATGTAACTGTTGCAGCTCGGAGGCCAGTGCGACGGTGGCTCAAGAGTCTAATCACGCCATGGCACGCACGATGACCTTGCAATGCCCCGCCTTCTATGCATCAACTGCTCTGACGTGAGGCGAGCTGGCCCTATGCGAGTGTAGGTACTCCCTAGTACCAACCGTGCCCGTAAAAATATTTCCAACAAATTGCTTATCCCTCTTTCTAATGCTAAAAATTGATATTTTGATCCAGCAGATTACTAATCCAATCCCCAATATATAAAATTTTTTGGTAATTATCAAAATATACCTCCCTTCATCTAAATGGAGGGGATTAATCCCTCTACCCTATTTTTGTGATTGGATTTTGGTAGTCTGCTGTAGCAATTATTATCAAAAATATAAAAAAAAATTATTGGTAATGGAGAGAGAGTTTTAGATATTAGGTAGGAATAATGGGTTAAAGCAGCGAGGTGGCTCCGATGATGATGATCGGCGTAGTACATGTTTACGCTGCTGCTATGATTTGCGCAGTGGTCGCCCCGTCTAATGAGATTTTAATTACAGGGGTGGCCTGCCCTGCCGTGTCCACAGAACGAGTGATCCGGGTTCCGTGTCCCGTGATCTGTCAAATTAAACAGGTCTCCACCGCTCCACGACTCCATCATGGTCGATGGTGTCCATTATTGGAGCCGGCCCAGCACATCTCCTCACCGCCCTTAACTACTGAAAGCAACGTCGGCGTTGCTAGATCGACGAGCGAGCTATCGCCCCCAAAAATATTAATTACTAATAGATACTAATATATTTTTTAATTCAAGTGGTGGCGTCGGTACGTGTCTCTTATCCTGTCGTGCCACGCCGTTTTCCTGTTTGTAATCCTGCTACCTGTAAAAGCAGTGGCTTCAACACGGCGGCGCACCCTGCTGGCTGCTGCAGCGCAGGGCGAAGCCGTACCAGATGCGTCCACGTACGTCACAGGTTTCGGTTGTCGGCAGTTCGAACGCAGCGCCAGGGCTCACCGTGAAGAAGGTTCTCGTCCTCCGCTGCGCTATACCCCATGGTGGATTGGATTGAATTTATCAGTCAATTATTGGGCTGGCTTGCTGGCTGGCTGGGGTCCACGTCAAACATTTTGCCTCGGGCGGCAACCGCGACGTGTCCCGTCGCGCGGGATGCAAGCGGATTTCGGACAATCACGTTGGACCCCACGACCCAATTTGCGTGCTCACCGGCCTGGGCCCTCTGGAGGTTGAAGCCAGAGTACTATCAAACGTGCGTGCTACTCGGCTAGCGTGCGAGGGGAACCTGGGGAGCTCATGTTGTAGGTTGACCGATCGCTGCACCTTGGCATCAGCAAACCGTTGATTATTTCGGTGGAATTCGACTATGTAAGAACCGTCCAATTTACACTTAGTTTAGATGAATTCTGTCGGAGCAAATCTCCAGCCAGATGGCGGAATGCACCTGTCTAATCCTAGTTAAGGATGGGTTTGGAGGAGACCTAGGAGCGCTTGATTGGTGAGCGGATAAACGCAGGAAAGACGCAAGGATTTAGAGTGGTTCGGGCCGCCGGAGCGTAATACCCTACGCCCACTTTGGTGTTGTATTGATGTAAGGTTGGATCTTGAATGCCTCTTAGCTTCTGTGTGTCTGTCTGAACCTGTGTTCTAACGAGTGCACGCTCCCTTTTATAGTCCAAGGGAGGTGCCTACACTGTGCGGGGCCTCGACAGATGGGCCCGGCCAACAGAAGTCTGTTCTATGAGAGATATGGAGATCTCCATCTCCAGCTCCTCTCTGTAGTCCTCTCGATCGAGAAGTTGATGTGCGTATCTACAGCCAGGATATGGCCGTGTGCAGCAATGCCTGCACAGTGACCGCTATCAGTGTTACCCAACAGTGAAGCTGTGTTGTCACTGTTGGGTGAGAACCTGTCAGGCGAAGGAGCAGCGCTGACCCGCCGTGCCGTTGCCTCCGCGCGCCTTATAGCAGCGCACGCCTCGGCCCTCCTGTTACAGGCCATCATCACGCATGCGCGCGGCGCCGTGGCCGGTCGGAGCGGTCAGGCTTGTGGTAGCCTGGCCTCCACACGTGGCGGCCCTGGACCTCCCTGGGGAGTCCGGGTCCGCGGGGGCCACCCGAGAGCCTCCCCGCCTTCATGGGCATGTGGAGGTCCCGGACCTATAAAAGCACGGGGAAGGTCTGGAGACCATACTCCCAGCTGTCAGGCCCGGTCCGTATGCCACGTCACCCAGAAGACGAGGGGGAGATTCCGGATAGTGAGACGCTAAGGTCCTGGACACCCTAGCAGGAGGTACACCTGTCCGTATGTACCGATAGAGGCCCCCGGGCCCACCTCGGGTGAGGGATGAACTCGTAGGAGGGGCCAGATCCCAGCATTGCGCCGGGTGAACAGCTTGTTCCCGCCGGGGAAGGGCATGGATGTCTTTTCCCCCGTAGCGGGATCCCCGAGGGGCCCTTCCTCCACCCGCGCCGTGCGTGTCAGACGGTTTAGATTCTTGTCTTATTCGAGCCTGTCCCGCGGCTCGGGCGATTCGGATTCCACCTTTCCCCCTTTCCTCCAGCAGCCACGCCTTTGACTGGCGGGCCCGAGCCCACCAGTCATAGGGTGTGAGAGGAGGGGGCCTAGTCCAGGCAACCGATCAACTTCTCCTCGGTCGCCGCGGAGCTCGGGAGGGCAACAGCTTTTACATAAAAGGTAGTCGCCGAAGGGAACAGCTACCTTTTCGCTCTTGCCATCAACAGACGCTGTAGCGCCCCTTCGTCTCCACACACTCTTTGCAATCAGTTTTCTTGCGCTCAGCATCCTTCTCCTTCCTGCTCCCTTGCGATCCATCCTTAGCAATCTCAATGCCATCATCATGTCTTCGCTTCCTTTTCCGCGCCGCTTCCAGAGCCAGACCCAGCTGGACCTGGTGCGTCGCCTTGTGGGATGGACCGCGCCGGAACACGCCAAGAAGATCAGGGCCGGCAAAATCCCCCTCGGCGACCTTGCCGTGGGGGAGTTCATCCTCTTCAACTCGTACGCCATGTGCGGGTTGGTTCCTCCGATCTCCTCCTTCTTCCTCCTGCTCCTGGAGGAGTTCGGCATCCAGCTTCATCATCTCACCCCCACTCCATCCTTCTCATGGCGGTCTTCGCCCACTTCATGGAGATGTTCGTGGGGGAGCGCCCCTGCACCACCATCTTCAGGCATTTCTATGCCTTGGTCGGGACTGGGAGGAGCAAGCGCGAAGTCGGCGCCTACTATTTCCAGCTCCGGCACGGGATGGCGAACTCCAACATCAGCGCCTTCTCCAGCTCCAAGTGGGAGGACTGGCGTGAAGGCTGGGTTATTGCGGAGGCCGACCCCCACGACCGCCTGGAGCTGCCAACAGAGGGACTGTGACGCCCTGAAAATTTACCAAATTAAATCGCGCGCTAGAGTGTTTCAATTAAAAACCACTCGTCATCAAAACCCTAGCCCTAACCCCTTCTGACCGACACTAAACCTTATCGCCGTCCTATCTCGCGCCGCTCGGAGGCCTGCCGGCCGCGCGCGAGCATCCGCCGCGATTAGCGCCGGCGCGATTCCTTTCTCGCGCAGCGCGCGAATCCCGCGCGCGCGTGGCCACGGCCGCCGCCGCGACCGGCGCCGACACGCCCCTTCTCTCTCTCTCTCTCTCTCTCCTTTTCCCTTTTTCCCTCTCCTATTTCTTTTCTTTTTCCCAATCTCTCTTTCTCTTTTCTCTTTCCCTTTCTTCCTTTTCCTTTCTCATTTCTTCTTTCTTTTCCCTCTCCTTCCTTCTCTCTTTCCTTCCCGGCTTCCCCTGCCGCGAGCCCGCACGCCCCCCCCCAGGCCGTGCACCTGTCTCACCCGGCCACGCCACGACGCGCGCACGCGCAGCGCGTGACCGTGCGCCGCGCCGCGCCGTCCTCCGCTGCCGCGCCCCGCGACGCCGCGTCGCCCGCCGCGCCGCGCGCGCACGCGCGCGCTCGGTCCCGCGACGCCACGCCGCCCCGCCCTCGCGCGCACGCCGCCGTACGCGCGCGCACCGCCGGACCGCGCGCGCACACGATCCACGCGCACGCGCACGCGCACACGGCACGCACGCGCAACCGCACGGCCGCCGCGCCGCCCGCCACTGCCGCCCCGGCCTCGCCGCCCGCGCTGCCCTGTACCGCACAGCGCCGGCCTCTCCTCCCCACGTGCTCGACGCCGCCCTCGGCGCCTGCGCCCCGCCGCCACGCCGCGTCACGATGGCCGCGAGCGGCCAAACGCCATTAATGGCCGCCCGCGACCGCCGCCGGCCGAGCTCACCGCCCCACCGCCTCGGCCACCTATAAAAGGGGCTGAGGGGTACCCCGGCATCCCCACGACCGCCGCAGCACGGCTAGCCCCTCACCCCCCTGTCCCTAGCGCCGCCGTCACGCACACCACCACCGGCCGCTGCCCCTCACCGCGGTCCCGCCTCCTCACCGCGTCCCAAGCCAAGGTGAGACTGGGGATGGGATCCCCGCGCCTCCCTCTCTCTTTTCCCCTCAACCCCGAGCCGCCCCCGGGCCCCAGCCGCCGGGATTTGGCCGGTGCCGAACAACCTCCGATCGACCTGAAACTTTACCACTCCTTTTCTAGTATAGTTCTAGCCATGCCATTAAGAAACCACCCAGAAATATTATCCCTAACTCCGTAACTAAATTAATTCCGATTCAAGCTTAATGATAAAAGCTTTTAGTTCTTTCGCTTGATTGTATGCCTGTTTGTTTGCGTCGTAGGACACGGAGTGAACGAGGAAGTTCCCGAGTGTGATCAAGCGAACGAGGACCAGTTCTGCGACCCCGAACCCGAGGGACAGTGCTTCGACCAGGACCTCCCGCAAGGGTTTGATGATGGCAAGTTCAATCCCACCCTTTGATGCATGCTTCTGTCCTAATTTTTATAAACACAACCCAGTGGCCTGTTTTATAAAATTGCATGGTTTTGCTTACTGAAAACATGGTAGGATAGCCACCCTTGTTTGTGATATCCATACCTTGACCACCTGGTTTTATAAAGAAAGTGTGTGTGTGTGTGTGGGAAGGGATAAAATGTGGTTTTGTAAGATGAGTCAGACGGGATGGATGGCATTTCTGTGTGAATTGCCGTTGGTGTGCTCGTACCTGTGTGGTTGAGCGAGGAAGGGAGATATCCATCTTGTCACCCCTAAGGACCGAGTTGATGTGTCGTCTCACCTAGCTTCCTGTCGTGCAAACCACTTGACCGTTGTATGGGCAACAGCTTAGCATAAATCCCTCTAGTTAGTCTGATAGCCATCAGGAGAGCTGTGAGCAACGGGTGATCAAGGAAAAGGGATAAGCTCTGTGTGACATATGCCCCGGTTAAACCTTGGAGATAGGTTGAATGACTCCTTGGTGGATCCCGTGGTGGCTAGTCAGGTCTAGCTAAGGAGGGTAATGGCTTTGCTGGGATCTGCACCGACACTAAGGTGATCGTGCTGCGATACCCCACCTGTGGGTAAAGTTGCACACCTCTGCAGAGTTAAAATCTATTCGAATAGCCGTGCCCACGGTATTGGGCAAGTTATGGTGTGGTCACATAACTAGTGTTTCTCTCTGGGAATGGTTGGATTGGTGTGAGTTGTTTGGAAAGTGTCCGGCAGTAGTGCCGTGTGCTACGGCGGACGGGGAGTCAGGTAGCAATTTAAAACTGGGATCCTATGTGGATCGACATCGTGTGCCCCGTGGTACTAGAAAACTTGTTTTGAAAATGTTTTAAAACAAACCTTTGCATACAACCGAGTTTTCGCAAATGAACCATAACCATATCCTTGGATTGTCCTGTGCATTAATTTCTGTTATACCCCCTCCGTGGGTGTGATTGGACTTGTTGAGTACGTTTGTACTCACCCCATTCTTACTTTTACAGTGGAAGACCCAGACTACGTCCCCGAAGACAACGAGTAGGGTTTCGTCCTGCACCCAGTCTTGCCGTGGTTAAGGCCACCGTTGGAGTTCCGCATGG
Source organism: Panicum hallii (assembly GCF_002211085.1). Taxonomy (NCBI): domain Eukaryota; kingdom Viridiplantae; phylum Streptophyta; class Magnoliopsida; order Poales; family Poaceae; genus Panicum; species Panicum hallii. Next base: position 36,570,137 of record NC_038046.1, on the reverse strand, counting down.
CGCAAGACTCTGATGATCCTCTTTTCGTAGCTAGTGTAGTAGTGTGGGTTTTGGTTGTAATCCTCGCGATAGTGGCGCTTCACTGCCCATTACCGCGTAGAGTTGTACGGTGATGTACCATCTGATGTAATAAAAGTGTTATCAGCCTCCTGGGACTGATAAATCAACACTTTTAAGTCTTCCCTGATGGGGGGACGCTTCAGGGACCCCAGAGCGACCGGAGCACCTGGAAGGCCAAGCCGACGATACCGGAGGAGCTCGGCCCGGTCCTTGATCGGGTCAAGAATCTCCAACGGAGCGGCCTGACATCCATGGTGGTGCTGGGCGACTTCCTGAAGCGGCGAATCGCTCCGCTGCAGCAGCGGACCAGAATGGCCTACATCTACACAGGGTCAAATGATTGCTGCAGGATCGTGCGCAGGCCCGGCACCGACTTCACCAGGGTGGAGTTGGAAGTTGCGATCCGGGGAATGACTGGCGACGCATTCAGCCCGGAGTCCCTGGTCCTCCCGAGCGGGGTGAAGGCCCTGTGCGAGGACCAGGCGTTACAAGTGTCAGTCCTGGCATCGATGCCAACCCTGGATGAGGGTGGCCTGGCGGTCCGGCAGCTGGGAGGTGACCCCAATCGCGGGCTCCACATCCCCGGCGCCTCACCCGACCGCCAGCAGCGCACCAGCCAAGGTCCCGGGGGGCCAAGGCCCGGAGGTCCAGCCCCCGCCGGGAAGGGGAAAGAGAAGGTGCCGGTACCGGAGCACCACCACAAGGACCACGCGAGTGCCGCCCCGACCCGGAGGGACGATGAGGCGCAGGGGGCAGCCCCCGCACGGAGCAGCCAAGCAGAGGGGTCCAAGTCCCGAAGGCTCCAGCGCGGCGACGGCTCCTTCGTCGGGGAGCCGGCCCCCAAGCACCAGAAGACGGCGGAGGCGGAGAGGCAGAGCGGAGCTCCACCACCTCCGCCGCAGTGCCGGCAGCCAGAGAGGAGGCCGGAGGAAGCGCGGCGGGCTTCCCCGGAGCAGCAGATTCCTCCGCCGCCACCGATGTCACAGCACCTAGAGACACCACCACCACCACCAGAGCTGGGGCGGTTTGGAGTGGTTCAATTTTGTGTAAGTGGTCTTCCTTGGACTTTTTTATTTCTCCATTTGTCTTCCGGGCCCTAACACTGTTGGCATATGACAGGCCCGCATCCAACGCGTCCGCCGGCGACGCTCCAGCTGGGGGGTCCGGTCCCCAGCCTGTACCTTCTTCTTCCCCTGCTGGGGAATCGGCAACAACTCCAGCAGGGTTTGCGCCCGTGCCAGCACCAGGGGCAGCCGGACCCAGAGGTCCGGAGGCAGAGGCCGCCACACCTCCAAGGCCCGAATCCACCCCGGAGGAGGAGGCCGCCGGACCTGCCGTGACGACCGAGGCACCAGCAACAGCAGCAGCGCCGGACGCCATGGCAGAGCCCCCTCCAGCTGAACTAGCAGCAGCAGCCGAGGTGGCAGCGCCAGAGGTGGCGGCGCCGGAGGCAGCGGCGCCGAGGTCGCAGAGGTCGCCAGCACCACCTCTCCACCTGCGCAGGAGGAGGAGCCGGAGGTGGTGCTGGGGAGGCGCCTTCTACCAAGTCCAGCGGAGGTCCCGCTCCCCCGCCTCTTTGCCAAGAGCCAGCAGGTTCATGAGGAGCTGGAGGCAGGCATCCGCCGGGAGTGGGAGAAGCTTTTGGCGGATTGCCTCCGGCTCTCCGACTGGGAGCACCGCCTAGGGGACCGCATCAAGACCGTCTCCGCCCGCTACTCCAGGGAGCGCGCTGAGCTCGCACTGGGGCGCGAACTCCTGCAGGAGCAACTGCAGCAGGCTCTCGACCGAGAGGCAGTAGCTGCTCAGCGGGAGAGAACGGCCGCACGGCGGGAGAAGCATGCCACTGAGCGGGAGCTCACGGCGGAGAAGAGGGTGCAAGCGGCGGTGGACAGGGAGAAGATCGCCCTGGAGCTAGCCAACTAGGCTAAGGTGGTGGTGGAGGTGACCAAGGCGCAGGAGGCTACCCTTGCAGAATTGGAGGCAGCCGCGGCGGAGAAAGAATGCAGGCTTGCTGCCCGCAAAGCAGAGGAGGTGGCCCAGCTCGAGGAACTCCAGGAGCAGGAGGCAGCCGTGGAGAAGGAGCTCGCAGCCGGGACCCAGAGGCTCCGGGAGTGCGAGGCGGCCCTCCAGAAGAGGGAGGCCAAGGTGGAGGAGTTCCTAGTGGAGCCGAGCGCCAGTGTTGCCCGGATATTGAGGTGGGTCGGTGAAGTGAACCCCACCCTGGATGCACTTGGACTAAGGCCCATCCAGGTCATGGAGACCCCAACCTCACTCGGAGCTGTCCTCCCGGCGCTGGATTCCACCGCCGAGCAGCTTCAACACATGGAGGCCGCCATCTTTGACCTCCTGGAGACAGAGGGGCGGACGATCGCCCGAGGGATGGCGGAGTACATCCTCACCTGCCTTCGGAGCCATGACCTCTCCTGCCTGCTGACTCTGATTTTGGTTGGTCCGATCCCGGCGACGGCAGCCGCTGCACAGGAGAGCGTGCAGGAAGCAGCGGACATGGTGGCGACTCGTGTTCGACGCCATCCCAGACCTACAAAGGGAGAAGCTTCCTCCGGACCACCAGCAGAATGGAAGTAGCATTTTTTCTTCTGTATGTTGTTTTTGTAATATAACTTTATTATGTAATATAACTTTGTGATGTTGCGTACATTATAAGTTATATATTCGCTTTGCTAGAAGCAAGACTTGAGCGTTTTATGTGTCTGTTTGTGCGAAAAACTTAGCTGTTTCTGCGGTCGCCAGATCATGTGCTCTCAAGCATACCGAGGTCCCTTGGCCCCCTGGGAGGTAGTCGCGATAGGTCGGGACTAACTGCCATAGAACCGAGGTCCTGCACACGACTTAGGATCGACACTTAGTAGACGTCCCCACGAGGTCCCGAACTTGCTAGTAAGGGCCTCCTGAGTTGCGTAGCAAGTCAGAGCGCCAGAGCCTATGTTCGGGGATTAAAGGGGTCCCAGCCCCCGGGTCCATGGTTCGAGGTACAACGGTACTCGCCCTAGGGGGGCAGGGCATGTAGGCTTAGGGTACGGAACCAGGCTAAGCGGCTACACAACCCTGGACCCCAGCAAAGAACGAGCACGTCTCCCTGAAGCCAGTTCCCAGATAACCGGTTCCTTTTCTCCTGCAAAACAGAGGTCCTGGGGCAGAGACGCAGCGTAGCAACTCAAGGAAGGCTTCGGGCACGTCACAGATGTGAAAGACCACGTGGGGGGTTAGTGTAACGAGAAGCAAAGACAAAAGAAAATCGCATAAGCCTCAATGACATACTGAGAACAAATCTTTCCTTAATGAATTGGTACAGGAGAGTTGTGCAATGTACGCCAGGGGCTGGGTTTACGAGAGCGGACCTCCACCGCCCTGGTCTGCATGGTGATGCTACCAATTACAAAGGAAAAATTTCCTCTCAACTAGGTCCTAGGGATAGAACTTACGGAGGTGCTCAATGTTCCATGGATTGGGTAGTTGCATGCCTTCCTCCGTAGCCAAATGAACAGATCTGGGTCGACACACCTTTGTCACCTTGAAGGGCCCTTCCCAGCTGCGGGAGAGCTTGTGCAGCCCCTCACGGTTCAGGATTCGCCTTAGGACTAAGTCCCCGACCCGGAGCTCCCTACTACGCACGAACCGTTGGTGATAGCGCCGGAGCGCTTGGTTGTACCGTGCGTTTCGGACTGCTGCTCGCCATCTCCGCTCGTCGACGAGGTCCACGTCTTGGCGACGCTGCTATTCCTGCAAGTCCTCATCAAAAGCCTGGACTCGTTGAGAGCCCATGGTGATCTCCGGGGGAAGGCACGCTTTGACCCCGTAGACCAGGAAGAAAGGAGTTTCCCCAGTTGCCCGGCTGGGTGTGGTCCGGTTCCCCCATAGCACGCTCGGAAGCTGATCAATCCATTTTGCGCCATGCTTCTCAAGATCGCAGTAGGTCCGGATCTTGAGTCCTCTGAGGATCTTAGCATTAGCCCGCTTGACTTGGCCATTGCTCTTGGGATGCGCCACTAAGGCGAAACAGAGCTGGATGCCAATGTCCTCGCAGTATTCTTGAAAGTATTGGCTCGCGAACTGAGTCCCGTTGTCGGTGATGACCCGGTTCGGGACCCCGAACCGGCACACAATTGACTTGAGGAAGGCAGTTGCTGATGCCTTGGTAATGTTTACCACTGGGGTTGATTCCGGCCACTTGGTGAATTTGTCAATGGTGACGTAGAGGTACCGGTACCCGCCGACGGCCCTAGGGTAGGGCCCCAAGATATCCAACCCCCATACAGCAAAGGGCCAAGAGGGAGGAATCATCTGCAGTGCCTGAGCTAGAGTGTGTATCTGCTTTGCATGGAACTGGCACGCTTTGCAGGACCTTACCAACTCAGCTGCATCCTGGAGCGCTGTCGGCCAGTAAAAGCCATGCCGGAAGGCTTTACCGACCAGCGTGCGGGATGAAGAATGACTTCCGCACTCGCCTCCATGGATCTCCACGAGCAAGTTGCGGCCCTCTTCCTGGGAGATGCACCGCATGAGGATGCCGTTAGCGCCACGACGGTAGAGATCCCCTTCTACCACCGTGTACCGCTTAGCCATCCGGACTATGCGCTCAGCAGATGCTTGGTCTTCAGGAAGGAAATTATCTTTCAGGTAGTCCCGGACCTTGGAGATCCATGCATCGGGGCCTTCCTGAGAAACTGGGCGTGGCTCCCTGAGGTCTTCAGGACCCTCGAGGGAGCACACAACCCTTGGCGGGCACCACGGATGGAGCGCCGCCGGGATCGCTAGCTTCGAGGTGCTAGTCCGGCCCCCTTCACCCAGTTCGGCAGGCTGGGCGGAAGGCTTCAGCAGATGCCTCTGGAAGATGCCCTCGGGCATGGGTGCCTGAGTCGATGCACTCGCGGAGAGTGCATCAGCTGCTGAGTTGCCTTCATGTGGAACATGTTGCAGTTCCAGCACATCGAAGTCCTTCTCGAGCTTCCTCACATGGATGATGTAAGCTACGAGCTGGGGATTGTTACAGCAACACTCCCACCGGACCTGCCTGATGACGAGTTGGGAGTCTCCTTTGACCAGGAGCTCCCGGACCCCCAGGGACAGAGCCACCGTGAGTCCAAAGATTAAGGCCTCATACTCTGCCATGTTGTTGGTGGCCTCAAAGTCGAGGTGCACCATGTACTTCACTTGCTCACCATGCAGGTCGATGAGGACCACGCCGGCCCCTGCCTTCTTGTTGCGTGCGGACCCATCGATGAATAGCGTCCAGTGGGGTCCGGTGATCACCGGAGCCCTGACTTCCGGACGTGGGGGGTCCGACCCATGGTCCGGACCCCCTAGGACGCCTGGTGCAGGTGTCCATTCCGCGACGAAGTCAGCAAGGACCTGGCTCTTGATGGCATGGCGTGGCTAGAAGTCGAGTTGAAATCCAGCGAGCTCAGCTGCCCACTTGGCGATGCTGCCCGTGGCGTTGGAATTGTGGAGAATGGCCCTCAATGGGTAGGAGGTCACCACCACAATCTTGTGGGCCTGGAAATAGTGACGGAGTTTCCTGGACGCAATGAGTATAGCATAAAGGAGCTTATGCGTCTCAGGATACCTGGCCTTTGCTTCATTAAGGACCTCGCTGATGTAGTAGACCTTCTTATGGATGGTTCTGACCCTGCCAGCCGGACTGGATCCTTCTGTTTGAGCTGGGGACTAGCCGGACCCCAGGTCGCTTGGTGTTTCCCCGGGTCGGGACCCGGCCGGACCCTCCGAAGCAGGACCGGTTGTTAAACTGGTGGAGACCGGACCTCCTTCCCCTGCAAGGGGATCCACAGGGGCCCCTGTGGGAGATGCTCGGACCTCTCAGTGACCAGCACTATGCTGATCACTTCGGCTGTCACTGCAAGGTAAAGAAACAGTGTCTCACCTGGGTCCGATGCGACCAGGACTGGCAAGGAGGTGAGGTACTGCTTCATCTCCTGGAAGGCACGTTCTGCCTCTTCAGTCCATGTGAATGGACCGGACCCCCTCATCAGCTTGAAGAAGGGAAGTGCCCTCTCCGCCAGCCTCGAAATGAAGCGGCTGAGGGCTGCAAGGGACCCCGTTAACCTCTGCACATCCTTGAGGCGCGCAGGGGGTCTCATTGCCTCGATCGCCCAGACCTTATCCGGGTTTGCCTCGATCCCCCGGTGGGAGACTAGGAAACCAAGGAGCTTTCCCGCCGACACGCCAAAGACGCATTTCTCGGGGTTAAGCTTGGTCGAGGTTGCACGTAGCTTGTCAAAGACTTGAGCTAAATTTTCTAGGAGGGAATTTGATTCTCTAGTTTTGATAACGATGTCATCAACATACACCTCAACTATATCTCTAGCCAAATCACCTAAAGTGATGTTCATTGCATGAGCAAAGGTGGGTAGAGCATTAAGCAATCCATAAGGCATTACTTTATAACAATAAAGACCGTCTACTGCTACAAAAGCTGTATGCTTCCTATCATCCCTAGCCATTTTGATTTGATGAAAACCAGAATAGGCATCTATGAAGGACAGCAAATCACACCCGGAGGTGGAGTCTACAATCTGATCTATACGCGGAAGTGGATAAGGGTCTTTTGGACATGCCTTATTAAGATTGGTGTAGTCGATGCACATCCGAAGCTTCCCGTTAGCCTTCGGGACCACGACTGGATTGGCCAACCACACTGGGTGGTAGACCTCCTTGATGAAGCCAGCCTGGAGCAGCTTGCGGACCTCTTCACGGACGAAGTTTTGCCGCTCGATGGACTGCTTGCGTGGCTTCTGCCGGACCGGCCTGGCGTCAGGGTGGATCTTCAGATGATGCTCAATCACCTCCCTAGGGATCCCGGGCATCTGTGACGGTTCCTAGGCGAACATGTCGACATTTGCCCGGAGGAAGGCGATGAGCGCGCTTTCCTATTTCTCTCCCAGATTCCCTCCGATGCGGGTGGTCTGGGAGGTCTCCGTTCTAACCTGGACGGTCTTCACGGGTACATCGTCCGTATCAGACGGACGGACCTTGGGTGCCTTGGCCGGAGCCTTGGCACGCGAGGATGAGGGGTCGGACTCCTGGGCGCCAGCCACGGGGGCAAGGCCTGTTGCCAGCGCGTGGAGTTTTTCAACCGCCACGACGGCAGCTGCCCGGTCGCTCTGGATGGTGAGGACGCCTGCCGAAGAGGGCATCTTCAGGACCAGGTACCCGTAATGGGCAACGGCCATGAACCGGTATAAGGCCGTCTGCCGATGATGGCGTTGAAGGGGAGGTTAACTTCCGCAACCTCGAATTGCACGTTCTCGGTACGGAAGTTGTCCTCCGTCCCAAATGTAACCGGTAGGGAGATGATACCTACCGGGTACACTAGGTCCGGGCCCACTCCGGAGAATGGGCGCGAAGGAGTCAGCTTGGACTCCGGGATCTGCAGGTGTTTGAACGCTGCATAGCTGATGACACTGAGGCCTGCACCTTTGTCGATCAACACGTGGTGGAGGTGGATGTTGGAGATGGTGGGTGCCGTGACGAGCGGCAGCACACCAGCGCCCGCCATGTTCTCCGGGCAGTCCGACGGCCCATAGGAGATGGTGATGTTCTTCCACCGCTGGTGAGGCGCCGCCTTCATCGTCCCCGGCTTCACCGAGAGGACCTCCCGGCGAAGGGTCTTGACGTCCCGCCGGGAGAAGAGCTCCGAACTGCTGCCGTACATGACGTACAGCTTCTTGCGGCACTTGTCCCCGCCGGACTCAGAGTCGGACTGGTGGAAGAGACCCTTGAGGTCTTAATTGGGGGTTTGATACCCCAACTCTCTCTCCGTTGCGGCTGCATCGGCATCGGAGGCTTTCTCCTTGCCGGACCTCCGCGGAGGGGAAGAGCCTTCCCTAGAGGCTTGGTCACGCCTTTTGATGAGGCGCTCCGCGAGCTTCTGGATCTCGCGGCTCTCGGTGGCGCTGTGGCGAGCCCCAGGATGAACAGGGCACGACCAGGGGTCGGTGCGCTGTTGCCGTGGGCGCATGCCACGGGGGTTCTGGCCCCCGGTCGTCGCAGCAGCAATGGCCAGACCCCCAATCCGTGACTTGTCAAAGCCACGGTTCTTCTTGTTTTTTTTCTTGCCGCTGCCAGGGGCAGCGACACTAGGCCCGCTTGTCTGAGCGGGTCCTGCCTGGGTCGCAGAGTGCCATGCACAGGCTTCTGCAGCCCTGGCACATTTGTCCGCCAGAGCGAACAAGGTGGTGACAGTTTCCACCAGGTGAGTCGCCAGCTTCTCTAGCATCATCTCGTCTCGGACCCCCTGGCGGAAGGCCGTGATGATAGATGCATCGGAGATACGCGGAATAGTTCCACGTACCTTGGTGAAGCGAGAGATGAAGGTCCGGAAGGTCTCTCCAGGTTGTTGCCTCACGGCGTGGAGGTGGGCCTCCACACCATGCTGCTGGTATGCGCTGGCGAAGTTCGCCGTGAGCTGTGCGCAGAGCTCACCCCAGGATCGGATGGATCTCAGAGTAAGGTTCATGAGCCAGGTCCGGCTGGCCCGGTCAAGGCTACATGGAAGTAACTTGCCATGACAGCGTTGTTACCTCCGGCCGCCGTGATGGCGGTGATGTAGACCTGCAGGTATTCTGACGGGTTGGCGGACCCCTCATACTTTTCCGGTAGGTGCGGCCGAAACTTGGACGGCCAGGCGACCGCGCGAAGGTGGTCCGCGAGCACTGCGCAGCCCACCCCGGACACCGGTGCCTAGACAGATCCCTGCGGCGCCGAAGCTACCGCAGCGAATTCAGCATCGAGGTCACGACCCTCGATGTTGAGCCGGCGACCTCGCGCCCGCTCAATGGAGACACGGGCGTCCTCTCCCGCACGTCTGCGGTTGAGTTCTGCCCAGAGGTTCTCGGTCGGCGCACTCCTCACCGATGGTGAGTGCACAGACCCGGATGTGCCGCCCTGACGACGGCGTTGCCTAGAGACAGACCCCCCCCCCGGCTGAGCATGGGGAAGCCTGTGCAAGGTTGAGGAGGCGGTCGATGTCACACCCAATTTATAAAGGACATAAATCGAGCAATCATATATGCGCCAGGATCAAGTCACGCATATATACAACAGAATCATCAAGATATCACAACACATATCACGAATAACATTAATATAATCATAAATGAATTATTTTATTACAAACGAATCAAGAATCGGTTCAAGAGTTGCGGAAGCGTAAAATGGAGTACATGAAGAGTAGGGCGCCACAGGGACGTCGACTAGGAGACAAACGCCTAGAAGTCGTCGAAGCCGCTGACGTAGTCCTCCACGTTGCCAGGCACTGAGCAGCAGTCGAAGGTGTCTAAGAGAAAAGAAAAGTAGAGAGGCAAGTGTGAGTACAAACTCGTACTCAACAAGTATAACACAAACTATGAGGCTCTAGGTTAGCTGACTCAACTGCATTAGCTTTTAGTCTTTACAGATTTTATTAAAGCTATTTAGTACAAGTGAATGAATTACCATAAACCCGATTGCATAATAAATTAATCAATATTAGTTAAGAACTACTGAGAACCATCCAAACCGAAACCACCCGGAGAATCTCCCTAATCAAAGGTTGATAACCCCACTAATCAAAAGGAGGATCTGGGCCGCTCATGACTGTGAGCACAGCTGATATATCAGTTTTACACTCTCGAGAGGTTGCACAACTTTACCCACAAGTCGTGAGCTACGCTAGTTGTTCGTCAAACTTCCTTAGGTGTGATGGCTAGCAAGCACACTACGAGACCGTTACAAAGGATCACGTTGGTAAGGTGTAACCGCTAAGGTTTCTGGATCAGCGACGATGGGGCCCACCTCCGGGGGTACAAGCACACAGCACAGACCAAGCCGGAGGAGCAGGGACCATTGAAGCTTACCACCCCTCTTGCCCACGCAGGTAAGTTACTCCCGAACCGAAATGACATAATTAGTAAGTCAAGACCGTCCCATTCCAGTCTTGTGGTTGCGTGGTTGTCCCAGGTTGTCGCTCTATGAACCGGTCCTTATGGAGAGTGGCCAACCAAGCACTAAGCACCGTGCTGGCCCCCTAAACCAAGTTTCTAACAAAAACATCTTTTAAGGAGACGTGAGCCGCTCAAGCACACAGCACAGAGGGCCACTCTCAGAATTAAGTTGCATATACCATAAATCAAATTTAATTAAAAAGGGACCAAGTGTGTTATAGCGCAGCAACCTAGCACAACTAACCAAAATGCAACCCGAAGGATATATATATAGGATATAAAGGTGGCTAGGAAGTCCTTATAGGCATACAGAATTAAAATGCGGTATGAAATTGTATTTAAAAGTGATAGGATGTTCATGTTATACTTGCCTTCCTCAAAGTTCTCCTGCTGCTGCTCAAAAGCTTCAGAAGATGGTGGCTCCTGGTACTGGTCCAAAGGCTCCGCGTCTACTCACGATCGCAACGCCAAAACATGGTCCAGCACATACACATACATGCAAACGAGGACAAAATATAAGAAACAGTACAACATTACATAGAAACAACACACAAAACTATGCTAGAACTATTCTACGCGTTACAACGACCGCGTGGATATAAAGAACACCTAAAACGGAGCTAAGACGCGAAATCTAGGTCTAAAACAAGGTCCAGGGACCTATCTACGAGAAAAACTGAGCCTCAGGGGGTTCTGGACAAAACCTAGGGGTCTAGGTGCAAAAACCAGAGAGATCCGAGGGCTAACGCGCTAAAACAGCCGGGCTGGACTTCGGACCTCAAATTTGGAAAGTTCAGGGGGGTCCGTGCAAGATTCTGGGTCGTTCTGGAATTATTTCTCAACTAACTAGGACTGCGGGTTTATTTCAAAGAAAACCAGGGTCTCTTTATAAAGATTGCCAGGGCTCTGAATGAAGGGGTACATGGGATCTAATCTGATTCGTTGATCGTGGATCGGGCGGCCAGGACCAGCTGTCGCGCAAGGCGGCGGCGGGGGCTCGCCGGCGATGCGTTTTCGCGGCAGGGACTCACCGGACTTGGTCAAACTCGGCCGTCCGGGGGTCAACTCGACCCAGGCTTGGGTCTAGGATGGACTACGAGCCATGCGTAACCCTCATGGGGCATCAGCTGGGCTTGGTGGGGCTCTGGACGGCGGGAACGGTGGCGGCGGTGGGTCTGCGCGGCGGCGCAACGACGGCGTGCGCGTTCCGGCCTTGGGTGCGGTCTACAGCCTATGGCACTGGGCGCAAAAGGGGCAGGGGGAGGAGGCGAGGCTCACCGAAGGGCTGTGGAGGCTGGGGACGCGACGGAGGGGGAAGACGACGACGACCGGCGGCGGAGAGGATCGGGTGTCCGTGGGGAGGGCTGCAGCAGAGGGGCTCGGGGTTCCTTGGCCGCGCAGATCGGTCGGGGAAGTCCCTGCGGAGATAACCAGGGGGTCAAGACAGCCCGAGACCGGCCGGCGACGAAGGAATTGGGGCGGCGGCACAGCTCACCGGCGGCGGTTTCTTCGCGAAATCCCGATGATGCAGAGGCTCGGGGCACAATTGCTAGGCTCAGGAAGCCTCCAGGTGGCGAGATGAGGCGAGCGCGGGGGTTGTTGGGGTCTGTGGCACACCGGAGCAGCGGCTCGACGGCGAGGCAGAGAGGGTGACGCGGCGGAGCAAAGGGGGCGGCGGCGCTGGGGCGTCAGTGGTGGTTGTGGGGATTAGGGTTAGGGTTCAGAGGGGGTTGGGGCTGCACTTTATAGGGCGGCGGGGCCACATTGGCGTGCGGGCCCGGGGAGAGAGGCTCGCCGGGGATCTCGGGGAGGAGTTGCGCCGGAGAAGAAAGGGGAAGGGAAGAGGAACGCGCTGACAGGAGTGGCCCGGTTGGCAGATTGAGAAAGGAAGAGAGGGGTGTGGGCGCTCGGGCTGCACTGCAGAAGCTGGGCCTCGGGTTGGCTTGGGCCAGGAAGAGAAGGAGAGGGAGCCCGCGAAGGAGAGAAGGGGAGGGAGTTGTTGGGCTGGGCTGGCTGCTCCTTTCCATCTCTTTTCTTTCTCTTTTCCACACTCAAACTATTCAAACAACTCTATTTGAATTCAAATAAATTTGAATTCAGGCACTATAAACTCAACACAAATAAAACAATGCCCCAGCATGAATGCACAAACAAGTTGATCCTATAATAAATTTTACTTTCTTGCGTTTTAAATTACTTTAAATGCCACAAAATTAAAGAAAACCCTAGAAATTTCATTTGAGCCAAAATAAATTCATTAAAATTAGGGAAGATTACATTAGGGTGTTACAAACCTACCCCCCTTACAGGAATCTCGTCCCGAGATTTGGATAGGATAGCTAGCAAAGAGATCGGGGTATGTGTTCCTCAGCTCATCTTCTCGCTCCCAAATAGCCTCATCCTCCGTGTGGTGACTCCACTGAACACGGCACATCTTGATCTTCTTGTTTCTAGTAACTCTCTCAGACGTCTCCAGAATTTTCACCGGATGCTCGATGTAGGTCAGATCCTCCTGCACATCTAACCCTTCTAGCGGTGCTTGCTCTTCTGGCACCCTCAAGCACTTCTTCAGCTGGGACACGTGAAACACATCGTGCACTCCTGAGAGATTTGGAGGTAACTCCAAACGATATGCCACCTCACCTTTCCGTTCCAACACCTTGAAGGGACCAATGTATCGAGGAGCTAGCTTCCCTCTCACATTAAACCCGCGGATTCCTCTCATCGGCGAGACCTTTAGGTACACATGGTCACCCACTGCAAAGGTCAGATCTCGATGACGAACATCCGCGTAGCTCTTCTGACGAGTCTGAGCGACCCTCAGATTCTCTCGCACCTGCTGTACCAGCTGTTCTGCCTCCTCAACAATATCTAGACCAAACACCTGCCACTCACCAATCTGATCCCAATACAATGGAGTCCTGCACTTCCGACCATACAGAGCCTCGAAAGGGGATTTCTTCAGACTGGCCTGATAACTATTGTTATACGAGAACTCTGCATACGGCAGGCATTTATCCCAGCTGGTACCATACTGAATAGCGCAGGCTCGAAGCATATCCTCCAACACTTGGTTGGTCCTTTCTGTCTGCCCATCTATCTGAGGATGATAAGCGGTACTAATGCGTAGCTCCGTATCCAACGAATCATGCAACTGCTCCCAGAACCGTGAAGTGAACTGGGATCCTCGATCAGATATGATCTTCTTCGGAACTCCATGCAGACAGACAATCCTGGAGATGTACAACTCTGCAAGTCTAGCACCGGAGTAGGTAGTGTTCACGGGGATGAAGTAGGCAATCTTCGTCAACAGATCCACTACTACCCATATGGAGTTGTACCCTTTCTGAGTACGAGGCAATCCAACAATGAAGTCCATAGTGATCTCCTCCCATTTCCACTCTGGAATCCTCAACGGCTGCAATAGACCGGCTGGTCTCTGATGCTCTGCCTTGACACGCTGACAAGTGTCGCAGATAACCATGTACTCCGCAATGGAACACTTCATTCCATACCACCAGAATCGTTCCTTGAGGTCATAATACATCTTCGTGCTGCCCGGATGAATGGAATATGCCGTATCATGAGCCTCGCTCAAGATCAGCTTCCTGAGGTCATTCACATCCGGCACACATATACGACCCTTGTACCACAAGGTACCCTGATCATCTTCTCTGAAATGAGGTGCCTTGCCAATCTTCAGCAGTTCACGGATCTCTTGCAGCTTCTTATCATCTTTCTGATGCTGCCTGATCTCCGCCTCTAGAGTGGGTTCTGCCTCGAATGATGTACTCGAGGTGTGATGCAAGAAACCCAGACTCAACTGCTCAAACTCCTCGCATAACTCCTGAGGCATCTGGAAAGTCACAGCCATGTTAACATAGCTCTTCCTACTCGGAGCATCTGCCACGACATTACCCTTGCCTGGATGATAGTGAATCTCCAGGTCATAATTCTTGACCAATTCTAGCCATCTTCTCTACCGCATGTTTAGCTCACTCTGCGTGAAAATATACTTGAGGCTCTTGTGATCGGCGTAAATGTCACACCTTTGCCCAAACAAGTAATGCCTCCATATTTTCAAAGCATGCACAACTGCGGCTAACTCCAGATCATGAGTGGGATAATTCAGCTCGTGCCGGCGTAACTGCCGCGAGGCATAAGCTATCACTCTGCCTTCTTGCATCAGGACGCAACCAAGACCATCCCTCGAAGCATCATAATACACTGTGAACCTCTTGCTCTGGTCTGGCAGAGTAAGGACTGGCACCGTAGTCAACCTCTTGTTCAGCTCCTCGAAGGCCTTCTAACGCTCATCAGTCCAAGAGAAATCCACACCCTTCTCTAGCAAGGAAATCAAAGGCTTCGCAATCTTGGAGAAATTCTCAATGAACCTCCGATAATATCCTGCTAAGCCCAAGAAGGAGCGGACTTCCTTCACCGTCTGCGGTACCACCCAGTCAAGCACATCCTTCACCTTTCCGGGGTCCACAGCAATACCTCCCTTGGAGATCACATGACCGAGGAATGGAACCTCGTCAATCCAGAATTCGCACTTGCTGAGCTTGGCATACAGCTTGTGCTCTCTGAGCCTCTGCAATACAAGCCTCAGATGCTTCTCATGCTCTGCTTCTGACTTGGAATATATTAGGATATCATCAATGAATATCACCACAAAGATGTCCAGATAATCCATGAAAACCTTGTTCATCAGATGCATAAAGAAAGCTGGAGCATTAGTAAAGCCAAAGGACATGACCGTATACTCATATAGTCCATACTTGCAGGTGAATGCCGTCTTCTGGATATCCTCAGGATGAATCTTCAGCTGGTGATAACCTGAACGCAGATCAATCTTCGAGAATACACAAGCACCCTAAAGCTGATCAAAGAGATCCTCAATACGAGGCAATGGATGCTTGTTCTTGATGGTGACTGCATTCAGATCCCGATAATCGATGCACATTCTCTTCGCGCCATCCTTCTTATCTACAAGCAATACAGGGAAAGCCCAAGGAGAGAAACTGCGACGGATATAGCCCTTGGCTAGCAACTCGTCGATAGTCTTCTTAACTTCTTCATGTTCAACGGGTGCCATACGATAGGGCCATAGGAGCTGTGCCAGGCAAGAGATCAATAGAAAACTCAATGTCGCGATCAGGCGGCATACCTGGCAAATCATCCGGAAAGACATCCGGGAATTCAGACACCACGCGAATACCACCCGTGGGTCTAGCCTCCATCTGATGAAGAAATCCAGAAGGCTCTGTAGCACCGACAGTGACCTCCTGACCATCTGGTGCTGATAGAAGAACAGTCCTCTGAGCACAATCTATCCGGACTCCCCACTTAGCAAGAGTCTCCATCCTGAGAATCACATCAATGCCCTTGGTGTCCAGCACCATCAGATTTGCACTGAAATCTACGCCCCTTATGACAACACTGACTCTGGGACAAAAGATATGAGACCTCAACTGCCCTCCCGGTGAAGATACTAACATGCACCTCTTTAATGTGCTAGTAGGAATACCATGATGCTTGACAAAAGACTGAGTGATGAAAGAATGCGTAGCACCAGTATCAAAAAGCACTGTAGCAGGATGGGTGTTGACCATAAACGTACCAATGACCACGTTAGGAGCCTCGGCCGCTGACTCGGCCGTCACGTGGTTCACCCTGCCCTGAGCTGGGGCCTTGGGCGGTGCTGCACGCCCCGGCTGTCCTGTCTGCGCCTTCCGTGGGCAAACGTTGGCGTAGTGCCCTGGCTCGCCGCAGTGGAAGCACACTCGAGGGAGTGCTGGAGCCTGCTGCCCGGCAGGAGGAGTGGGCACTCCCTGCTTCGGAGCTGGTGGAGCCGGAGGCGTTGGAAGCCTCTGACCTTGTCCTGCCTGCTGCTGAGGATGGGGAGGATACTATTGCCGCTGCTGGTACTGCTGGGGCGGCCTCTGCTGCTGCTGTGGATGCTGATATCGGGGACGAGTGTTGCTGCCCGACGAGGATGGAGCCATCTTCCTCTTCTTATCCTCAATCTCCCGGCGCTTATGCTCGGTGTTGAGGGCAGCATCAACCAGTTGGTTGAAACTGTCGAAGCGGTGGTTCAGCAGCGCATACTGGATGTGATCATCCAGTCCCTCCTTGAAATACTCCTGCTTATCGCTATCACAGGCGACGTCAGCAGGGGCATAACGGGCAAGCTGAAGGAAACGGTCACGGTACTCCGTCACCGTCATCGATCCCTGAAATAACGAATACAGATAACAAGGATAAAAATCACTCAATGTGAGGCTTACGAAAGAGATCAAGGATAGATCAAAGCTCAAAGGAGTTGCAGGAGGTTCCATTCAATTTACCTGCTTAAAGGCACGGAACTCCTTCTGCTTCATCTTCATAATCCCCTCAGGAATGTGGTGGTTCCTGAAGCGTTCACGGAACTGGTCCCACGTGAGAGCATCACGGTCTCGAGCCGGGTAGGACTCCCACCAGTCAAGAGCGGAACCTCGCAGCTGCCCTGCTGCGTACAGGACTCGCTCACGGTCGTCGCACTGAGCAACAACCAACTGGCGCTTCACCGAACGAAGCCAGTCGTCCGCCTAGAGTGGATCCGTGGCGTGAGAGAAGGTCGGAGGATGACCTCTCAGGAAATCCGCATGCCGATCACGGGGCTGAGGCGGCGGTGGAGGCGGTGGCTGGGCGTGGATCTGCTGCAGAGCCTGAACGGTGTTGTTCAGGGTTGCCATCATCTGCATCTGGAGCTGGAAGAACTGCTCCGGGGTCAGTGGTGGCGGCATCGGCAACGGCTGACCAGTACTCTGGTCGTTCTGCTCCTGCTGGTCAGAACCGGAACCGGTGCGCCTGGTGTTCACCATTTGATTGCAACAAATGAAATTTTATGAGAACGAGATATTGTGCAGCTGCGGAAATGAAACTTCGGAAGGATATGACAGAGAGAAAAGGAATATAGGTTTTTCCCCCAACGTGCTAACTCAATTTTATTATTTTGTTCAAGTTGTGTTAGGGTCGATTTGCATGAGCAAGTTTAACTACTAGACTATGCAATCAACCAAAAATCCAAATCAAACATTTGCACAATAACAAGCATTCAATATTCACAACTTAGTCGAGTTTTTCACACTTCTCGACTAACACACTCGTTCTAGCGCATTTTCATTGGGACAACCTAAACTTATAGCTTATAGGGTTAGACACTCAGGCCAACGTCTACGGAGACTCAAGCTATTTCTCAGAAAAGACAAGAGAGATAGCAAATCAAGGGCTTAAGACTCAAGGAATAGAAGCAGAAAATAATTTTAGAATATTTGCGGAAGTAAAGCAAAGGAAGAGAAGTCCTATACTCGTCCAGATCTATCTAGGCTTCGTCCTACAGTCGATATGGCTCTGATACCAATCCTGTCACACCCGATTTATAAAGGACATAAATCGAGCAATCATATATGCGTCAGGATCAAGTCACGCATATATACAACAGAATCATCAAGATATCACAACACATATCACGAATAACATTAATATAAATCGTAAATGAATTATTTTATTACAACCGAATCAAGAATCGGTTCAAGAGTTGCGGAAGCGTAAAATGGAGTACATGAAGAGTAGGGCGCCACAGGGATGTCGACTGGGAGACAAACGCCTAGAAGTCGTCGAAGCCGCTGACGTAGTCCTCCATGTTGCCAGGCACTGAGCAGCAGTCGAAGGTGTCCAAGAGAACAGAAAAGTAGAGAGGCAAGTGTGAGTACAAACTCGTACTCAACAAGTATAACACAAACTATGGGGCTCTAGGTTGGCTGACTCAACTGCATTAGATTATAGTCTTGGCAGATTTTATTAAATCTATTTACTACAAGTGAATGAATTACCATAAACCCGATTGCATAATAAATTAATCAATATTAGTTAAGAACTACTGAGAACCATCCAAACCGAAACCACCCGGGGAATCTCCCTAATCAAAGGTTGATAACCCCACTAACCAAAAGGAGGATCTGGGCCGCTCATGACTGTCAGCACAGCTGATATATCAGTTTTACACTCTCGAGAGGTTGCACAACTTTACCCACAAGTCGTGAGCTACGCTAGTTGTTCGCCACACTTCCTTAGGTGTGATGGCTAGCAAGCACACTACGAGACCGTTACAAAGGATCACGTTGGTAAGGTGTAACCGCTAAGGTTTCTGGATCAGCGACGATGGGGCCCACCTCCGGGGGTACAAGCACACAGCACAGACCAAGCCGGAGGAGCAGGGACCATTGAAGCTTACCACCCCTCTTGCCCACGCAGGTAAGTTACTCCCGAACCAAAATGACCTAATTAGTAAGTCAAGACCGTCCCATTCCAGTCTTGTGGTTGCGCGGTTGTCCCAGGTTGTCGCTCTATGAACCGGTCCTTATGGAGAGTGGCCAACCAAGCACTAAGCACCGTGCTGGCCCCCTAAACCAAGTTTCTAACAAAAACATCTTTTAAGGAGACGTGAGCCGCTCAAGCACACAGCACAGAGGGCCACTCTCAGAATTAAGTTGCATATACCATAAATCAAATTTAATTAAAAAGGGACCAAGTGTGTTATAGCGCAACAACCTAACACAACTAACCAAAATGCAACCCGAAGGATATATATATATAGGATATAAAGGTGGCTAGGAAGTCCTTATAGGCATACAGAATTAAAATGCGGTATGAAATTGTATTTAAAAGTGATAGGATGTTCATGTTATACTTGCCTTCCTCAAAGTTCTCCTGCTACTGCTCAAAAGCTTCAGAAGATGGTGGCTCCTGATACTGGTCCAAAGGCTCCGCGTCTACTCACGATCGCAACACCAAAACATGATCCAGCACATACACATACAAGCAAACGAGGACAAAATATAAGAAACAGTACAACATTACATAGAAACAGCACACAAAACTATGCTAGAACTATTCTACGCGTTACAACGACCGCGTGGATATAAAGAACACCTAAAACGGAGCTAATACGCGAAATCTAGGTCTAAAACAAGGTCCAGAGACCTATCTGCGAGAAAAACTGAGCCTCAGGGGGTTCTGGACAAAACCCAGGGGTCTAGGTGCAAAAACCAGAGAGATCCGAGGGCTAACGCGCTAAAACAGCCGGGCTGGACTTCGAACCTCAAATTTGGAAAGTTCAGGGGGGTCCGTGCAAGATTCTGGGTCATTCTGGAATTATTTCTCAACTAACTAGGACTGCGGGTTTATTTCAAAGAAAACCAGGGTCTCTTTATAAAGATTGCCAGGGCTCTGAATGAAGGGGTACGTGGGATCTAATCTGATTCGTTGATCGTGGATCGGGCGGCCAGGAACAGCGGTCGCGCGAGGCGGCGGCGGGGGCTCGCCGGCGATGCGTTTCCACAGCAGGGACTCACTGGACTTGGTCAAACTCGGCCGTCCGGGGGTCAACTCAACCCAGGCTTGGGTCTAGGATGGACTACGCGCCATGCGTAACCCTCATGGGGCATCAGCTGGGCTTGGCGGGGCTCTGGACGGCGGGAACGGTGGCGGCGGCGGGTCTGCGCGGCGGCGCAATGACGGCGCGCGCGTTCCGGCCTTGGGTGCGGTCTACGGCCTACGGCACTGGGCACAAAAGGGGCAGGGGGAGGAGGCGAGGCTCACCGAAGGGCTGTGGAGGCCGGGGACGCGACGGAGGGGGAAGATGACGACGACCGGCGGCGGAGAGGATCGGGTGTCCGTGGGGAGGGCTGCAGCAGAGGGGCTCGGGGTTCCTTGGCCGCGCAGATCGGTCGGGGAAGTCCCTGCGGAGGTAACCAGGGGGTCAAGACAGCCCGAGACCGGCCGGCGACGAAGGAATTGGGGTGGCGGCACAGCTCACCGGCGGCGGTTTCTTCGCGAAATCCCGATGATGCAGAGGCTCGGGGCACAATTGCTAGGCTCAGGAAGCCTCCAGGTGGCGAGATGAGGCGAGCGCGGGGGTTGTTGGGGTCTGTGGCACGCCGGAGCAGCGGCTCAACGGCGAGGCAGAGAGGGTGACACGGCGGAGCAAAGGGGGCGGCGGCGCTGGGGCGTCGGTGGTGGTTGTGGGGATTGGGGTTAGGGTTCAGAGGGGGGCTCTTTGTAGGGCGGCGGGGCCACATTGGCGTGCGGGCCCGGGGAGAGAGGCTCGCCGGGGATCTCGGGGAGGAGTTGCGCCGGAGAAGAAAGGGGAAGGGAAGAGGAAGGCGCTGACAGGAGGGGCCCGGTTGGCAGAGGGAGAAAGGAAGAGAGGGGTGAGGGCGCTCGGGCTGCACTGCAGAAGCTGGGCCTCGGGTTGGCTTGGGCCAGGAAGAGAAGGAGAGGGAGCCCGCGAAGGAGAGAAGGGGACGGAGTTGTTGGGCTGGGCTGGCTGCTCCTTTCCATCTCTTTTCTTTCTCTTTTCCACACTCAAACTATTCAAACAACTCTATTTGAATTCAAATAAATTTGAATTCAGGCACTATAAACTCAACACAAATAAAACAATGCCCCAGCATGAATGCACAAACAAGTTGATCCTATAATAAATTTTACTTTCTTGCGTTTTAAATTACTTTAAATGCCACAAAATTAAAGAAAACCCTGGAAATTTCATTGGAGCCAAAATAAATTCATTAAAATTAAGGATGATTACATTAGGGTGTTACAGTCGACGTCATCACGCCATTGCCTCTGGGCGTTGGGCGAGGCTGCCTCACCAGGAGGTTTGCGAAGCAACTCCTTGGCTGCCATGAGCGGCCCATTCGGTGCAGGCACCGATTGGGCCACGGAAGCCCGCTCCGCAGGACGCTGCGGGGCAGCACGCGCGGCCCCCCTAGGTGGGGGACGGTGTGAGGCGTGCGGCGTCGAGGACGCCACTTCCTCACCCAACAGGAGGTCGTGATGACCATTTTCCTATGCCATTGCGGTCTTGAGCTTCGACCAAGCACAAACCAAACCTAGCCCCCTACCTGGCGCGCCAAATGTCGGAGGAAATCTCCAGCCGGGTGGCGGGATACACCCGCCTAATCCTAGTTAAGGATGGGATTGGAGGAGACCTAGGAGCGCTTGATCGGTGAGCGGATGAACGCAGGAAAGACGCAATGATTTAGAGTGGTTCGGGCCGCCGGAGCATAATACCCTACGTCCACTTTGGTGTTGTATTGATGTAATGTTGGATCTTGAAAGCCTCTTAGCTTCTGTGTGTCTGTCTGAACCTGTGTTTTAACGAGTGCACGCTCCCTTTTATAGTCCAAGGGAGGTGCCTACACTGTGCGGGGCCCCGACAGATGGGCCTGGCCAACAGGAGCCTGTTCTATGAGAGATATGGAGATCTTCATCTCCAGCTCCTCTCTGTAGTCCTCTCGATCGAGAAGTTGATGTGCGTATCTACAGCCAGGATATGGCCGTGTGCAGCCTTGCCTGCACAGTGACCGCTGTCAGTGTTACCCAACAGTGAAGCCGTGTTGTCACTGTTGGGTGAGAACCTATCAGGTGAAGGAGCAGCGCTGACCCGCCGCGCCGTTGCCTCCGCGCGCCTTGTAGCAGTGCACGCCTCGGCCCTCCTGTTACAGGCCATCATCACGCATGCGCGGGGCGCCGTGACGGGACTGCATGCCGCTTGCGCATAGTATACAGTGATACGACGCACCGCCTTGGAAACAGGCGGGCTTACCGTGGCGTCAGCCTACCTGCCCCGTGTGTCAGTGGCAGGCCATACTTTTTGACTTGGGCACGCCCAGCCCGCCTACCAGCATTTAATGTGGTAGTTGGGCTGGAGACCCGCGAAGGTCCTCCTGCCACGGGCACGTGGCAAGGCCAGCCCCGCTCCCACCGCGGGGGCGGCACGTGGCGGCACCGGACCCCTTCCCGGGGGGAGGGGTGTCCGGGCCCCCGTGGCCGGTTGGAGCGGTTAGGCTTGTGGTGGCCTGGCCTCCAGACGTGGCGGCCCCGGACCAATAAAAGCACAGAGAAGGTCCGGAGACCATAATCCCAGCTGTCAGGCCCGAGCCGTATGCCACGTCACCCAGAAGATGAGGGGGAGATTATGGATAGTGAGACGCTAAAGGCCTGGACACCCTAGCAGGAGGTACCCCTATCCGTATGTACCGACAAAATCATTGATCAATCCATCAATACGAAAGCTAGCACGTGTCCGTCTCTGACATGTTACGTGCTAATCCATATCTAGAGGCATTTAACCAATACATACAATCACCTAAAACGAAAGCAAATTCGGTAGTTCTGGTACATACTTGCCACATACCCAGGATTAAGCATTCGTACCATAATACAATTCGCACAACATCATAAGGACCATAGAGAGCAAATTTTACATAACATAAGATTAAATATTAAGGTTTACAAGTTCATAGCAAGGGTAGCTTAAATCTGAAATTAAAAGGTTCAAGCTTCCAATTACAAGCGCGATAAGACAATCACGTCTTTGCTCAGGAACGCTATTGTGGCCACAACGACTCACTCCTCTCCCACACCGAAATCGGCGGGATAGAAGTGACCAAACACAAGCTCCGGCTCACCTACAACTTAGGTTAAAAGTAACATGAGTACAAAGGTACTTGTAAGACTTACACGATTATATAAACAAGGATCATACAACTAAGGCTCCAACAAGGATGAGGATTTAAGGTTAAGTAATTATTATGTAAGCATGAGCTTCCTAATCCAACAACCAGCTTTCTAATCAAAATTAATTATCTTGCCCAAACCACAACATCAATTTTAGTTGATTAAAGGAAGAACAAGTACTTAATCATAATGGTGACATGAAACCATTTCCGACATACACGAAACTTTCTACGAAGAATTCATGGGATATTGAGCTTGCTCATGACCGAGAGCGCGGTAATTCGAATTGATTATTAACCTTGCAAGGTGTACTTCTTTACCCACACGACATAAGGACCATGCGGCTCACCCAACCGGCCAAGTTGGATGAGGGGTACCCATAGCAACCATTCCCAACAAGTCTCAACCATTAAAAATCACGCCTAGCTTACGCGGAGAGTCACCTAGGTCTACCGGGAACACCCCTGAGCCACTTTACATAGTCCCTTGGCCACGCATCTAGGACCGTGCCTCAATGGTTAAAAAAATAGGTATTAGGCTCGTCCATACCATAATTGGATATATGGTAGCACGTTAAGTTGCTTAAAACTGAGGTCATCCACGGACGGTCCTTAGTGGGTCCGAGCAGACTATGCCCCCAAGACTCCTTTCTTTAGACCCTACCATACCGCTCGACCCACAAAACGACCTTTCCAACATCAACCAAGGTCGTACAAGTGCGATCAAGGATTACTAAGTGAGCGTAATGTGACACTATTCCACTATTTCCTTCCAAGTTATAGAAATACTCTAACATGGCTAAACAACTAAGCATGGCTAAGCAACCAAGGTCGTACAGTTGTAAAGCAGAATTTGAACTTTCTTCATAAGCATTCATTCGAACAATGCATAAAAATGAATAAACTCATACAAGAATATGCACATAATGCCTCATTATGCCTTAATGATGCTCATGATGCTATTATTTAAATGTTAATCATGATTATCAAGTTTGGATCGTGACAGACTAGTATGAAATCAGATGTTGTTTTCGAACAATCAACCAACTCTGGACCCGACGCGAGGATTCCTTGCTTCGCCGAATGGCATTTTATTTCAGCAATGTCAATCGTGCTGCTTGCCAGTACTGTGTGGGAGAAACGACAAAGGAATTGCAATTATTGCAAGCGTGACTACATATAACTAGTACTACTACCTCTGTTAAAGATGACGTTTCAGAGTGTTGTTGGTGGCTAGGGTACTAAGCTAAGGTTGCATGAACCTAGCTTGGAGTATACTAGTTGTCCAAATAAAGCAGGATTGAAAAAGGTTGTCAGGCCAAGCAACCCGGCCCCTTCCTCTAATAAAGAGAGCTAAAGATGCATTTAGCTTCAGAGAAAGTGATGTGCAACTATACAGGCCATGGATTATATTAAATTAAGTTAGAGCAAAATGAGCACTTGCAGAGATCAATCCACTTCACAACTTGTAGGGTATGGACGATGGTTATGCACAAGCTAATAAGTAGTGACCTTCTGTGAAGGGTAGGTGCAATTTTGTAATTAGTACTTCCTCCGTATCAAAATATTTATCACCGTTGACTTTTTATTATAACTTTGACCATTCGTCTTATTCAAAAATTTATTACAAATATACAAAAAGTTAAATTATGCTTAAAATACCTATAATAGTAAAGCATATCACAAACAAAGTATATGGTATTTACATATTTTTTTTGAATAAGATGAATGGTTAAAGTTATAAGAAAAGATCAACGGCGACAAACATTTTGATATGGAGGGAGTATATTGGTTCGTAAATCACAAGAATTTG
Source organism: Panicum hallii (assembly GCF_002211085.1). NCBI lineage: Eukaryota > Viridiplantae > Streptophyta > Magnoliopsida > Poales > Poaceae > Panicum > Panicum hallii. The sequence continues at coordinate 36,545,736 of NC_038046.1, read as the reverse complement.
ATACACATATGTAGAATGAAAACATAGTAGCGGGCTAATCGTCAGATGCGTTTTATTCATCATACAAAGCTAATATAAGGTGAGAAGTATTTCATTAGCATGAGGTTGTTATCTGGAAGATGAACGGACATCTTGGCACTCCGTGGTTGCTAATCTGTCTGTGCTCAGTTCTCATCAATCAACATATATACTTTCCTAGCCTCGTTTTGTATGTTTTCTCCTATAAATTTCTGCGAATGGGAACAAATTATATAGTTTTGCCCCGAAAATCTAATGGCCCTGGTTTAGGAATGGGACGATCTCGGAGCGCTATCTACTAGCTGTAGGAAACATGCATAGCAGACAAGTCGCTCACCACAATACCAACCCTGAAAACGAGAATACAATGTTGTCTCGTTTCGTTTTGAACTTTTTTACTTGCTGGCTGTCTAGTTAGCCTCTCTTCTATTAAAGACAACAGGCTGAACCTCCTGCCAATTCGTAAAAAAAAAAAGACAATGAAACAATAAGGCAATCACTTTAGCGGTAAAGCAATTCTAACCGGGAGGTATTATTGCTGCTGGCTGGGCGGGACGCGGAGACACCGCAGATCCCTCACATTTCTGCCACAACCAACAGTCAAGAACTTTCCTTTGGACTAAAACGGCCATCAGTAGAGGCATAATAAGCTGATCGATCGCTTTTGTGTATATGGATGATATAGAGCTACTTTGCAAGCAGAAATGGATTAGGATTGGAATCAGGATAAGCTACAAGTCTCAGGATGATTCAAGGAAGGAGATCTGGCGGAACGCAACTTCAAGAGGTATAGTATAGTATTTACTTTATCACCACTTGCAAAGTTGGAACGTCGCCGTCGGGAGTCGGGACACCTTGCGCTTGTTGGAGCGGTTGTGAAAATAGGGCAGCGCATGGTTGCAGTCTCCTATCATATGGTCCTCAAGAACACCCGCAGCACATCTAAATTTCAGGAGTATGGTATCAATAACATGGATAATGGATGGGCTTGCTTGCGGTTTAGGTTCAGAACTATTCCCAACCAATATTTTTTAAAAGTTGCGTGTATTCTGTCGACGATTGTAGTATGGAGTCCCCTGCCATCACCCTAAACAATTACCTCTACAAAATAGAGAGGGAAATCATTTGTGTGACAAAAAAGTATTTTCCTCCCCTGATGTAGGTATTTTTCGTGTCATTTCTTATATGCAGCGTTGGGCCATCTTGGGGAAGGGTGCTGGAAGGGAAAAGATCGAGCTGGAGATACAAAGCCTGAAGCTACTTCTGCGGTCTTGGCGATCTAGCTCCTGATGCTGATCGGGTTCCTTCGTCTTTTCGGGAGAGGGTGTTGTTAAGAGGGGGTACCTTGCTTTTTTTTTTAGCTTGTCTCACCGTGTTTTGCTGTTCGTCTTGTGAAACTGTGGTCGAGCTGTGTCTGAACCTTTCGCTTTCTAGCTTCTGTTTAGCTGCGATCTCCTTACCTTAGAGGGTGGTTCGAGTGGGTCGTGTATCGCGGCTCGCGCTTAGGCTTTTGTCTCTGCGTGTTTGCTTGGTGCTGACTTTGTAAGCTGGTAATCCTGGCAGACACTATTTTGCTTTCAATATAAAGCAGGGCGTAATGCCTGTCATCTAAAAAAAAAGTATTTTACAAAAAATCTTTTTCTTGCACCAACAATAATCTTCAGTTCCATCCCTTGTGTAAAAAATAGTTTTCTTTTAGCGTGGCATGTCTCAAAGCTATAGATCCCAGCATATGATTGTGTGCGGCAAAACACAAAATAGTGATGTGTTAGGTGGATGCTATATGTACGAGCTGAAAACACGCATAATGAAAGAACACATGCATACTTCTCTTTTGGCGTTACAAGGTTAAGGTTACATCCATCAATCCTGCTCATTTACTGTTGACCCAAACAAATATCTCATTTTCCATAAGGCCAATCAGCAAACGTGTCTGGCTTTATGCACACGATTCAAGCAGCGTATGGACCGACCAGAGGCCATCAAATCAAACAGCCTATCAAGCAGGGCAGGGCAGCGGGCCATCCGGGCAGGAGGATGTTCTTTGTCCACCACGCACATTTAATCCCGAGAGCTCAGCGGTCTTAGTGTACGCTTGACACATCGACACGAGATGATTACAAACAAAAAGGCGGGTGCCCATCCTGACCATACAAACTTTATTATTTTCCAGTAATAATAGACCACGTATGTATGCAAAATCAACCGGTATGCCAGATGCATTTCGTTCTGCACAAACCTTTCTCTTGCAGGCAGCAGGCACTATATAATCCTCCCCTTGCATTCTGCTTCAATCCTGAGCTTTTATTTCACCCGTGGCCGAGCACAAGTACACCACAAACAACGACGAGAGGCCTTGTTACTCTGTTCATAGCCACGACGTACAGTTGGTGAGGCACATCAGAAACACCATGGGCATCCTGGACCACTTTTCCGATCTCTGCAGCATCACGGAGACCAAGGAGGCCCTCAAGCTCCGGAAGAAGCGCCCCCTGCAGGTGAGTGAAGAATTGTGTGTTCCGTTTGTGTTTCTCGATCAATCTATCTTGCAGACAAACAGAGTTTTTGAGTTTTCTTTATCCCAATAAGCTGTCTGTTAAAAACTCCGCTGGGGAACGCGTCTGCAGACGGTAAACATCAAGGTGAAGATGGACTGCGAGGGGTGCGAGCGGCGGGTGAAGAGCGCCGTGAAGTCGATGCGGGGCGTAACCAGCGTGGCGGTGAACCCGAAGCAGAGCAAGTGCACCGTGACGGGGTATGTGGAGCCGGCCAAGGTGCTCGAGCGGGTGAAGAGCACGGGCAAGGCGGCGGAGATGTGGCCCTACGTGCCCTACACGATGACCACCTACCCCTACGTCGGCGGCGCCTACGACAAGAAGGCCCCGGCGGGCTTCGTCCGCAGCGCGCCGCAGGCCATGGCCGACCCTAGCGCGCCGGAGGTCAGGTACATGACCATGTTCAGCGACGAGAACGTCAACGCATGCACCGTCATGTGATCATCCCGGGCGTGAGCCGCCGGCCGGCGATGGCAGTGGCCACGGCCATGTATGCTCGTATGCAAGCTAGCTAGTTCAGACAGAGCGCAAAAAAGAAATATATATATTTGCCTTTAATGAGTTTTTATATGTTAGGTGTATTTATGTCGATGCATGTGTTTGGTTAATTGGTTTCAAAGAAGAAAAGCCAATAGAAAGAATGGCTAATTTTGGATTCTGTTTGGAAGCAAGAAAATTTTTACTATTTCTGATGAAGTTCATGAGTTGGCTAATGTGGTCAGTTTGCCGCTAAGGAAAGCTGCAGCCAGAGTGACGGAAAATGCTCCTCCCACGTCGAGGCCGCTGCCACTTAAATTAAATCAAATTCTGGGAAAAATCCCTTAAACATCAAGTAATCGGATATCAGCAAGCTCCCTAATCATCAATTTGATCTTCTGAGTAGAGTTGTCTACCTCATACTCGAGTAATCTAAGGGGGGCAGCACTCGATTGACAGAACAGGTCAAAACAATTGATCTCATCTGTTGAAAACAATCGAGTATTTCCAAAGGCCCCAACACCTGACTTTAACAAACAACATAGGATTAAGAACTTATCGGAGGTGGTTTTGTTCGTGTAGCTACTATTGTCGGACCAACATCCATGGTCTACTAACGTGACATGGATTACTTTGGGATAGGGACAGGATAATTCCATTGTAAAGTACTCGGATACAGGTAAGACTAGTCGGGATAGAAGAAAAATACTCGGTACAATCGTAGTAAGACTTCTTAGGTTGTACCCGACTAGAAATACCTCGATACACAACCTGTAACCCTGCCCCAAGAATATAAGGCCGGGCAGGGACCCCTCCAAAATATACCAACAACTCACGCAATACAAACCACCAAACATAACCTAGGGTATTAAGCTATTTGGCGGCCTAAATCTTTCTAAACATTGTGTTGTGTGCACCATTGAGTTTCTGATCTTGGCGACACCCTGCTACAAATTGAAGACCTCGAGGTATCCCTCAGTAGATTGCCGGTAAAATAACGCCAGCTGGCGCACTATGTAGGGGTGTTCATCGAAGATCCTCTGGAGTATCCAATGGCGTCAGTCGAATCCACCATCGCGTTTGAATAAGGGGCAGCTTTCATCTTCGACTTCTGGGTGTGCATCACCGACAGTGCTGGAGGCTTCCGTCGCCACCTAACACCCACCTTGGATAATAAGACACCTCCATCAACTCCTCACTACTTCATCGATGGCCTCGTTGGAGATTTTGGCGAAATTTTGCTCTCTGACCCAATCAGAGGCTACTAGGATGAGTCTGGGTCGCACCGGACTTCTATTTCCATTCAAACTGGACTGCTCGAGTTGGATTCAAATCCATCAAGTACACACCCAACCCGATTCCCTATCGGACTACACAATTCAACCACAGTTTATCGGGAGGCAACACAATCTAGACTCCTATCTGCATTAGAGAAGGACATAGATAAACTACTCTAACTCAGAGAAGAATCTGTCACCATGTACCAGGAGGTAGATACCTTCCCTGATTAGAACTTGGAGCTTGAGGAAAAAATGCCTTTATCTGATAGTTAGTAGGGCCTGGTCATCACATCAACTCTGTAGGATAGATTCATTTACCGGAATGGAAGGGCATGAAACCCTCCGAGCTGTTCACCCATGACGAGTCATGCCTCATCGTCTTTCTTGGAGACTTCCCATTCTAGTCCGGCAAACCTTTGTCTACCATTGAAGAAGATGGCGATCCAACTGAGTTGGTGACCTCAAGCACTGGAAGCTACTCACCCGAGTGCGAAGTCTTAATGCACGCTTGGTGGTCTCCGCGTGTAGGCTACAGGCACAAGCACGCCATGACACTCAGCAAAACCTGGACGCTGCACTGGATGTATGAAGCGTCCCCCCATCAGGGAAGACTTAAAAGTGTTACTTTATCAGTCCCAGGAGGCTGATAACACTTTTATTACATCAGATGGTACATCACCGTACAACTCTTCGCGGTAATGGGCAGTGAAGCGCCACTATCGCGAGGATTACAACAAAAACCCATACTACTACACTAACTACGAATAGGGGATCATCAGAGTCTTGCGCCATGCGGAGCTCCAACGGTGACCTCACCCACAGGCAAGACTGGGTGCAGGACGGGACCCTACTCGTCGTTCTCGGGGATGTAGTCGGGATCCTCCACTGTAAAGTAAGAACGGGGTGAGTACAAACGTACCCAGCAAGTCCAATCACACCGCGAGGGGGGGGTTATAACAGAATTAAATGCACAGGATAATCCAAGGATAAGGTTACGGTTCTTTTGCGGAAACACAATTATATGCAAGGGTTCGTTTTAAAAGCACTTTTCAAAATAAGTTTTCAAGTATCAAAGAACACACGAAGTTGATCCACACGGATCCAAGTTTCGAACCGCTACCGGACTCCCCGTCCGCCGTAGCGCACGGCACAACCGCCGGGTACTTTCCAAACAACTCACACCGGCTCAACCATTCCCACAGAGAAACACTAGTTATGTGACCACACCGTAACTTGCCCAATACCGTGGGCATGGCTATTCGAATAGATTTTATTAACTCTGCAGAGGTGTGCAACTTTACCCACAGGCGGGGTACCACAACACGAACACCTTAGTGCCGGTGCAGATCCCATCGAAGCCCTTACCCACCTTAGCTAGACCTGACTAGCCACCACGGGTTCTATCAAGGGGTCATTCGTCCTGTCACCGAGGTATAACCGGGGCATAAGTCACACAGAGCTTATCCCGTCTCCTTGATCACCCGTTGCTCCCAGCCCTCCTGATGGCTATCAGACTAACTAGTGGGGTTAGGCCAAGCCGTTGCCCATACAACGGTCAAGTGGCTTGCACGACAGGAAGCTAGGTGAGATGACACATCAACTCGGTCCTTAGGGGTGACAAGATGGATATCTCCCTTCCACGCTCAACCACACAGGTACGAGCACACCAACGGCAATTCACACAGAAATGCCATCCATCCCGTCCGACTCGTTTCTCAAATCCACATTTTACCCTTTCCCCCACACACGCATTTTCTTTATAAAATCAGGTGGTCAAGGTATGGTTGTCACAACAAGGGTGGCTATCCTACCATGGTTACGGCACGCAAAACCATGCACTTTTATAAAAACAGGCCATCGGGTTGTGTTTATAAAAACTAGGACAGAACATGCATCAAAGGATGGAATTGAACTTGCCATCGTCAAATCCTTGCGGGAAGTCCTGATCGAAGCACTGTCCTTCGGGTTCGGGGTCGCAGAACTGGTCCTCGTTCACTTGATCGCAGTCGGGACCTTCCTCATTCACTCCGTCTCCTAAGACGTAAACAAACAGGCACACGATCAAGCGAACGAACTAAAAGCTTTTACCGATAGGCTTGAATCGGAAATAATTTAGTTACGGAGGTAGGGGCAATATTTTTGGGTAATTTCTGTATAGCGTGCTTAGAACTGTACTAGAAAGGGCGTGGTAAAGTTTCGGGTCAATCGGAGGTCGTTTCACACATAAAATGACGCGCTAAAGCGGGTTTTAGGGTTTAAACAGGGGTCCAGGGGCCTATTCACAATTATCTAAGGAGGGTAGGGGCTTATTTGCGAATACTAGAAATATTCAGGGCATACTAACGGGTGTCGAGTGTAATTAGGTTTACGTGGTGGGGGGGGGCTTGGTTTGAAATATTAAAAAGAGCGGGTTCCTTTTGTAAAAAGGGTGGATATGTGTGTTAGAGTGAGGGGGGGGGGCTTCTTTGGAAAAACAGGAAAGGGGGAGGGGCTTTTGGGCAACAGCCCTCTTTCTTCCTCCTCTTGCCAGAGGAAAACAGAGGGGGGGAGGGAGCTCGGCGCCGGCCCCAATCCGGCGGCCTAGGGCTCAATAGCGGCCAGGGAATGGGGGAAGAGGGAGAGGGGAAGGAGGGGGGCCCATTCCCGGCCTCACCTCGGGCGGGGGCGGTGCGAGGGGGCGCGGCGACGGTGGGCTGCGGGCGGCGGCCGAGCTGCAGGCGGCGGCGGCGCTGGGGGCGAGGGAGGCGGCGGGCAGTGGCAGTGGGGGGGGGGTGAGAGGCCGCGGCCGGCCTACTTATAGGCGGCCGAGCGGCACGGGGAGGCGGTGGCCGGCGGGGCGGCTCCACGGGCGGCCATTAATGGCGCCCGTGGCTTGCGGCGGGGCGCGGCCGTGCATAGCCGTGCACGTGGGGGGGCCGGGCGGCGGTGTGCGGGCACAGGGGCGGCACGGCGGGCGAGGCGGCACAACGGCGGGGGCGCGGCGAGTGCGGGCGGGGCAGGGCGGCGGCGTGTGCGCCACGGCGGCCGTGCGGCCGCGTGCGTGCGCCAGCGACGGGCGGCACGGCGGGCGGCGCGGCACGTGGTGCACGCGCGGGTACGGGCGGCCGGGCACAGGCGCGCGCGAGGGGAGGGGGGGGCCGGTGGCCGGCGCGGCGGGTGCGGCCAGGCACGCGCGCGGGAGCAGGGGCTCGGGAGCAGAGACAGGGGAAAGAGAGGGGAGAAGAAGAGAAGAGGGAAAAAGAAAGAAGGAAGGGAAAAAGAAAAAGGAAGAAGGGAGAGGGGAAAGAAAGGAAGAGAGAGAGGTTGGGAAAGAAAAAGAAAAGAAAAGAAGGAATGGGAGGGAGAAAAGAAAAGGAGAGAGAGGGGAAAAAGACGCGTCGGCGCCGGTCGCGGCGGCGACCGCGGCCGGTCGGCCACGCGCGCGCGGGGGTTCGCGCGCGGCACGAGGAACGCCGGCGCTACTTGCGGCAACGGTCGCGGCCGGTCGGCCATGCGCGCGGTATTCGCGCGAGGAGGGAAGGAAAAAAGGAAGGGGGTCGCGTCTGCGTTAATCACGGCGGACGGTCGCGCGTGGGCGAGCGATGCGGAACGGAACAGCGCTCCGGTTGGAGTTAGGGTTTTGACGTCGACCCGTTTTTACGAATCACTCTAGCGCATGATTTTATTAAGTGAATTTTCAGGGCGCCACAAACCTACCCCACTTAAATGAATCTCGTCCTCGAGATTCGGCTGGCTCCTAAACAGATGGGGGAATTCTTTCTTTAGAGCCTCCTCGCGTTCCCAGGTGGCTTCCTCTTCTCCGTGTCTGCTCCATTGAACTCTGCATATCCGTACTTCGGAGTTCCTTGTCCTCCTGGTGACAGTGTCCAAAATTTTGACCGGTACTTCCTGGTACCGTAGATCCGGTTGCAGGTCTATTGTTTCTACCGGCACGTGTTCACCCTCGGGTACTCTCAAACACTTCCTTAATTGCGAAACATGAAATACTGGATGTATGTCCGACATTTCTTCTGGTAACTCCAGTCGGTATGCTACCGCTCCGACTTTCTTTAGAACTCGATACAGTCCAATGTATCGAGGGGCCAATTTTCCTTGCACTTGAAATCTTCGTGTCCCCCGAATGGGTGAGACTTTGAGATAAACAAATTCTCCCGGGTTGAAACTTATTTCCCGCCTCTTCTTGTCCGCATAGCTCTTTTGTCGGGACTGAGCTGCTTTCAATTTCTCGCGGATCTCCGCTACTCTTTCTTCAGCTTCTTTTATAAGTGCGGGTCCTACTAGGGCACGTTCCCCAACTTCCGACCACATTAGAGGAGTTTTGCACTTTCTTCCGTAGAGAGCTTCGAATGGCGACATGCCCAAGCTGGCTTGGTAGCTATTGTTGTACGAGAATTCTGCATAGGGCAGACTCTGCTCCCAATCATTCCCATAGGTCAGGACACATGCTCTCAGCATATCTTCCATGATCTGATTCACCCTTTCGGTTTGACCATCCGTCTGTGGGTGGTATGCGGAGCTAAAATCTAACTTAGTGCCCATGGCTTTATGCAGGCTTTTCCAAAACCTAGATGTAAATTGGGTCCCTCTATCCGAGACGATTCTGCTGGGCACCCCATGTAACTTCACTATATTTTCCACGTAAAGTTTTGCAAGCTTTTCTCCGCCATAAGTGGTCCTTACGGGTATGAAATGTGCCGATTTAGTGAGTCGATCCACAATTACCCATATGGAATCGTGTCCTTCTGTGTTCGGGGTAGTCCCACTACAAAGTCCATCCCTATCTCATCCCATTTCCACACCGGAATAGGCAAGGGTTGCAATAATCCTGCCGGCTTCTGATGTTCGGCCTTGATCCTTTGGCAAGTATCACAATGAGCCACGAATCTTGCAATATCCGCCTTCATTCCATTCCACCGATATTTCTGCCTTATGTCCATATACATTTTGGTGGATCCTGGGTGGATGGAGTAGGCTGAGTTATGGGCTTCGTCCATGATTATTTGCCGGAAGTCTCCTTCCCGGGGTACACAAATCCTATCCTCGTACCACAACGCCCCTTTATCGTCCACTCTAAAACCTGGTGCTTTGTTTTCTCCGGTTTGCTTGCAGATCTTTACTAGCTCTTGATCCGAGTTTTGAGCCTTTCTAATTTTATCCTCTAATGTTGGTTGGACGTTCAGCGCATGGCTGGAACCTTGCGGAACAATGTGCACGTTTATTCGTGCCATTTCCTCGCGTAAGTGGTCATCCTTGGGTCCATAGGTTTTTCGGCTTAACGCATCGGCTACCACGTTCGCCTTTCCGGGGTGATACTGAATTTCCAAATTATAGTCCTTGACCAACTCCAACCATCTTCTTTGCCTTAAATTTAAATCCGGCTGGGTAAAGATATACTTCAGACTCTTGTGGTCGGTGTAAACCTCACACTTATTCCCGATCAGGTAATGTCTCCAAATCTTAAGGGCATGCACTACGGCTGCTAGTTCCAAATCATGGGTCGGATAGTTCTGCTCACGAGTCTTGAGTTGGCGGGAGGCATATGCAACAACTTTCCCGTCTTGCATCAGTACGCACCCTAATCCTTGTCGGGATGCGTCACAATAAATGACAAAGTCCTGATGAATATCCGGTAGGGTCAGCACTGGAGCGGTTGTCAACCTTTGCTTCAATTCTTGAAAACTTCTTTCACAGGATTCTGTCCAAGCGAACTTTTTCTCCTTCTTAAGAAGTTCCGTCATGGGTCGGGCTATCTTAGAGAATCCCTCAATAAATCTCCGATAGTATCCGGCTAATCCAAGGAAACTTCTGATTTCACTTACGTTAGTCGGTTGCTGCCAATTGGATACGGCTTCAACCTTCTCTGGGTCCACTGCCACGCCTTCCGCAGTCAGGATGTGACCGAGGAAAGCTACCTTTTCCAGCCAGAATTCACACTTGCTAAATTTGGCATATAGTTTATGTATCCTTAGTTTTTCCAGCACTACCCGCAAATGTTGCTCATGTTCCTGAACACTCTTGGAGTAGATAAGTATATCGTCGATAAAGACTACGACGAACTTATCCAGCTCGTCCATAAATATCTTGTTCATGAGGTTCATAAAATAGGCAGGGGCATTAGTTAGTCCGAAGGACATTACGGTGAACTCAAATTGCCCGTAGCGGGTGACAAAAGCTGTCTTAGGGATATCACTCTCCCTAATCTTGAGCTGGAAATATCCTGACCTTAGATCGATCTTGGAAAAATACTTGGCTCCTTTTAGCTGATCGAAAAGGTCATCAATCCTGGGGAGGGGGTATTTGTTCTTAATGGTAACCTCGTTCAGTGCCCGGTAATCTACGCACAACCTCATACTCCCATCTTTCTTCTTGACAAATAGGACTGGGGCTCCCCATGGCGACGAGCTTGGTCTGATGAAGCCAATTCGTTGCAGTTCTTCCAGTTGCTTCTTTAATTCTGTTAACTCGGAAGCCACCATCCTATAGGGTCTCTTGGCTATAGGGGATGTTCCGGGGATAAGGTCTATGACGAACTCTATATCCCTATCTGGCGGCATACCGGGAAGCTCTTCGGGGAACACGTCTGGGTATTCGTTTACTACCGGGACCCCTTCTAAGGGCTTGGCTTCCATGCTAAACATCATTGGGTCAAACTTACTATCCCGGGTATGGCAGATCACTTGTATTCCTTCGGGGTTTGTTAGGTGTACCACTTTGTCAGTGCAGCCTATGAGACCATTGTGTCGGCTTAACCAGTCCATCCCAAGGATCACGTCTATTCCCCCAGGCTTAAGTACTACCAAATCTGCTAGAAAGTCTACCCCACTTAAATTGATCCTTACCCAGGGACACCCTAACTGACAATTGATGTCGCCTCCAGGGTCCGGGTTAATAGGGGTGTTTTTAGTAGTACTGTAGGTATTTTGTGTTTCTCCACATAGCTCGAGGATATAAACGAGTGTGATGCTCCAGAATCAAATAATACTGTCGCCAGAGCTGAGTTGACTAAGTACTCACCGAGCACTACGCCCTGAGCTTCTTGAGCCTCCTGCGCGTCGATGTGGTTGACGCGGGCTCGTCCAAATGATTGCTGCTTCACCTGCTGGCTGCCGTCGTTGTTGCGGACGGGCACTCGGTTGGCACCGGTCAGGGCCGGTCTGGGCCCATTCACCGTGTTGGAGAAGGCCGATGTTGCCGGCTTATTCTTGGCGTAGGGGCAATTGGCGATGAAGTGCCCCGTCTCACGGCAATTGAAACAGGCCCTAACGTTGTTGTTGTCGGAGGCGGCCAGACTTGTGTTGCTCTGCGGGGCCCTCATGGTATTCTGACTCTTGGGCTGTGCTTCCGAAGCTCGTGATCCAGTCACTTGGGACTGAGTCCTATACTGCATTGGGGCTTGGGACCTTGGTGCAGTGTAGTTGGAGTTCCTCGACTTTTGGAAGCGGTCCTGCTGGCGAGCCTTACTTTCCAAGAATTTGCGTTTATTGTCCTTTCTTTCTTCGGCCTTGGCCCTTTCTGTGAGGATGGCCTTGTTCATCAGGGTGTTGAAGTCTGGATAGATCTGGGGAGTAAGCAAGGTTCGGAGCTCTGGGCTTAATCCCTTCTTGAACATGTCTTGCTTTTTGTCGTCGTCGTTTACTTCTTCCGGCGCATATCGGGCCAATTCTATAAACCGGTGGGTGTATTCTTCCACCGTCATGCTCCCTTGTTGTAGTGCACGGAATTCATCCGCCTTGCGCTTCATGGTGGCCGAAGGGATTTGGTAGCGGCGGAACTCCCTTACAAATTCCCCCCAGGTGATGGTAGAGGCATCTTCAGCTGCGGCACAATAGTTTTCCCACCAGGATAATGCTGTTCCGGTGAGCTGGTGAGCTGCCAGAAGGACTTATCCCGGTCTTGGCATTCGAATGGTTCGAGCTTCCTCTGAATTACCCGCAACCAGTCGTCAGCATCCAACGGGTTGCAGGATCCGGCGAAGGTAGGCGGCTTGGTCCTTAGAAAGGCCGTCAGCTTGTCGTTCATATTCTGCCCTCGTGGCTGCCGGTTAATGAGGGCATTCGCCAGAGTCTCCAGTATGAGGGTCTGGTTATGGATGATCTGCGCCAGGTCTCCGAGGGGTGGGGGCGGCGGTAGTTGTTCTCCTTCTTGACTTCCCCCTCGGTTCTGGCTTACTTCTTGTTCTCCTTGGGGAAGATCTTGTTCAACGGGATGTGCTCCGATACTAGCGGCTAAGGGGTTCCGGCCACGGGAGGCCCTCGCGACGTTCCGGGGGGTCACCTGTTGATTGGGTAAATCAGAGTTACGATTTTGTGATGTTTAAGTTGTTTAATTCGTATATATATAAGGCAGAATCTACCTCCTGCCGGTACTCATATAAATAATCAGCACACAACAAACCAGCACACAACATCACAAACAACAAGCACAAGCCATTTTATTACTGCAAGGGGGTACAACTTAGGGTAAGGCTAGGTCTCGTACTACTCGTCTGGGATCAGGCACCACAACCAAAAGTGGCTGGGGACACATTACTAGGGTGGCGCCGGTCATTTTACTCGCGGGGCAGGCCTTCTTCTGGGGCGAAGAGCGCGAGTGATCCTTGCTCGCCGTCCCCTGGGTTTCCACCGGTCAGGGGTTGCGCTTGAGCATTCCTTTCGACGGCGGCAGCAGAGCTTTCAGGGTTTCCGGGTGGGGCTTGTGTGTTTCCAAAAAGGGGTCCCCATCCTATGATGGGCGTCCCGAGTAAAACATGATCTTCCCCTATTGCCGGGACTGGTGTCCCACTTTGGGTCCAATCTTGCATACGCCGGTCTCGGGCCTGCCTGAGGCTTTCTTGGGCGACTGCTTCGCTACTGACCGCGGCTGCGGCTCTCGCCTCGGCGTGGGCGGCTCGGATCTGCTGTATCCTCACCGCGAGCTCTGCTTGCTCGGCTCGATGGGTCTGCTCCCTCAGAAGGTTGGCTTGTTCATCAAAGAGCTGGTCCAGGGCGGCTAGGTAAGTAGCCACTTGGTACAGGGGGCCTTCTTCGTGGTGACGTCGTTCTAGGTTTCTCATGCGCGCCTCCCAGACTGGGGTTCTGATGGCCGGCGGGAAGAACTTCGCTGGCGTGGGGGCGAGGTGTTCTTCAAAAATCTGGCACAAATAACGGAGTGCTTTTCTGATGGCCAAGGGGTAGGTGTCTTGGTGTCTATACCCTGTGGCGGTCGCCCGCCAGGGCTGGATGTCGGGGTAGCGATTGCTCCTGGTGATGACCAGGATCACCCTGCAGCGGAGGGTACCATGGTGCTCGTACTCTCGGCTGTAGTACCTTGGGCGCTCCGTAACGCCAAGGTCTTCCAGGGTGTTGATCAAGAGGCTGGGGAATCCAGGTGCAGCTTGGCAATCGCCCTAGGTCCATCCTTCCTCAGCCATCTGAAACAGAAACAGGGTAAACAACCTGGTACTGGTGCAAAAGGGAGTAGGTGATATTTATCATTACAACAAGGGTGGTACAGTTTTCATGGATACGTGGTCATTAGGGTAGGGTTTTTGCTAGGGGTGCTAATCCCATCATGGGGATTCTTCCTCGGTCCTGATAGAGCGCTTCTTTATTGGAAGGAACCGATCCATCTCGTTTTCGGTCTGAGTCCCCTTATCCCAGTGGGTCTCCATGGGTTCTTCTTCTTCTTCTTCGATCCATCCACCTATTCCATTGCGGTTCTCGTATTCTTGCACCTGGGCTTGGAGGGCGGCTAAGGAATACTCGGCGCTTGCGGCTCTTGTCCGTTGTTCCTCCAGCTCCTGGGTTAACTTTTCAACCCCATGGATTAGCTGCTTCAGTTGTGCCGCCTGTTCGCGGTAGAGTGCATCCAAGCCAGTGAGGTAGATGGACAGGTGGGAGACCGTGTCTTCCAGATCTTCTTCTCGTCCAAGTCCCCTCATTCGGGCAATCCAAGTGCGCCCTCTTCCCTCAGCGGGTGGGAAAAATCCCATAGGAGTCCGCTGAAGGTGGTGCCTGTAGAGCACACGCAGCCGTCGCAGGGCTTTACGGGCGGCCTTTCGATAGGTGTCGGGGAAGCGGAAACCAGTGGTGGAGATGAACCAAGGGTCCACATCCGGGTAGCGGGTGCTTTTCTCCACAAAAACCATTGTCGCACCGAAGGGTGCCTCCGGCGATGTACTCACGGTAGGCATACTCCGGTGGTTCCATAACCCGACGCGTTCCAGGCTGAGCAATAGTAACTTGGGGAGGCCGGGCTCTGCGTGGCAGATTCCGCTAACCCATCCATTGCCAGCCATCTGGAACAAGGCAAAGACAGTGGTGAGTGTTTGTGCAGAAGTTTCTAAACCGGGACAAGTTCTAGGGTCTGAAAAGGGGTCTCGCTCCTAGGGTCACGTCTACGGCCAGCCTACGGCTCTGATACCACCTGAAGCG